>NC_053435.1:52378855-52587929 GCF_007990345.1 Gossypium hirsutum
AATTACGAACCACAAAATTCTAACTTTTACAGAGTACTTGATGACCCCACCCACACCTCAACCAAATTCCTAATTAAAAGTCCAACCATCTCTAGCAAATAGTCATCATGCCAGCATACATCAGGCCCGGAAACTCATGGACAGACACATAAACTCCATTCACAGACATCCATCCTTTCTAGACAGATAATGTTCCTTGGCCAATATCGAAGAGATAATTAAAAGAGAAAGAAGCAACATTGTTAAACATTAAAAAAGGGAATGGCTGTTAGGATAGGAGCTTTTGCGTCCATAAGGAAAACTATTGTGGTTCAAAAGAGAAAACAAGGAGAATGAAGAGAAACATCCTACATGTCACAGTTGGATGATCGGAAACATGCTTCTAATAATAACTTCCAAATTTAATTGTAGCAGTATAATTTAAAAGCAAAGCAGCAATTAAGAACACAAAAAGAGGGAACTATGAAACTATTAAATCCAATTGCATAGCTTTCAAAGGATTCACTGGATTTTCTTTGTTCTGTATGAAACCAGGCGACAAACCATTAAACCCAATTCCAAGTTCAATAACCTACACTGAACTGCCTCCTCATTTCCCTCATTATTTGTAATTAGTTCTCACCTCCCTTTTCTTCCTAATAAAAGCCCGAACCAGCAAGTGTCCTCTTTTCATTACAATATGAGAAGACTAGATAATAATTTTTCTTTTGTTTTTCAAGAATGCTGGAAGCAGTCATGGCACAACCATAAAACCAACCATATTAAGTAAATTCAGTGCCTAACATCCTACATGTAGTAAGTTGCACTCAGTTAATACATAACAAACCACTGGCCTCTAATTCCCTCACATTCATCCCCATTAGCAAACAACACAATGCAGGCATATGTATCAACAACCGAGCAAAAAGATTCAAACTAACTTCAAAAGTGATTTGATGCTCATAATTTATCCATCAAACCTAATTTCAAAAGGAGACAACAACAATTGATAAGCTAATTTAGCCAATGGTTTGGCTGAAGAATGTAGGAGAAACATCATTTGCTTTAGATATGCAATCATCAAACATGACCAAAAATTTCTAGTTCATAGCATGAGCAATAGCATGCAATTATCTAGATTCTAGAGGTTCATAGTTAAGACAAAGCTTAGCATCGAACAAAGTAAGCTTCCAAAAATTTAAGAACAAAATCAAAAGAGCAGTTCAAAACCAAGTAAATGACAAAGGCTGACACTAAAATGTATAATCACTTACAGAGTAAATTAACTACTATTTTACAACCTTACCACAACCAGAAACTATTAACCATAATATTAAACTGATATACAAGAAATTAAAAAAAAAACAACGCACCATAAACAATTAAACAACAAAGAAAACCACACAGAATTTTCACTAATACAACAGAAGCTTCTCTTTGATTTTCATGGACTTCACCAGTTTTCACATATCTGGTTGCAGAGTGTTTGTGAATTTGACAAATATAAACAAGATATCTACTCTCTCTAAATCATATTACTGAATTACTGGAACTTTAACAAAACATAAAAATATTGCACGGAATAATGTGCCATCTTTGGCTGCAATGAGGAAAATATAAACTCAACTCATGAATGTAAAATTTGTCATACGAAAATGGAAATATGATTTACTGAAAGAAGTATATGCTTTAAACTTTTTGATGTTGCTCTTTCAAAAATCAGGATTTATAAATTACACCGCACATAATTTATATGAAATCACCATCAGAAAGCAAGGGATATTAAACCCAGAAAAACTTTCGTTAACTAAAACTACAGAAGAGTAAAAGATTCATAACCATGAAATCAGCATTAAACTACTGAAGAATAAAAAGCCACAAGTGCAATTATATAATAATTCCAATGAAATCAGCAACAATTTCATAAAATAAAATAGCAATTTCAACAGAAACTACTGAAGACTAAAGATTCATAACCATGCAAAAATATTTGATAAAAGATTGTCGAACAAAAGAATTGGCAGATTAATTTCGGTCCGAAATAAAACTCACCCGATATTGGATTAGAGGTGATGACCCGAAAAACGCTTCACTCTTTTTTCAATGGATTCAGCTATCAGGTATTTCCAATTTTGTGAAAATATTGAAGAGCAGTAGAGAGTTGCAGATAGGGTTGGGAGGAAATGGGAGGAGACAGAGACTGAAGAAACGATGAGGACAGAATAATAAACAAAAACGGTGGGAGATGGAAGGAGAAATTTTGAGGACAGAATAGGAGAGGGTCGGGTAGGGAGGGAGGGTAAAACAGAGAGCAGGGGACGGAAGGCGGACGTAATAGGTATTACAGGGATTTGGGAAGGGATTACAAAAGCAGCGAAAAAGGGGATTAGGTCGCGATTGGTTTACGCCCGTAATGCCTATTACAGCGAACCAAACGCCGGATTAGAGGCGTCATGTAATACGCGCGTATTCGGCCTGTATTGTATTAGGTAATACACTGAACCAAACATATCCTAAGTATTATAGAAAATCAAAGCATACTCATCGTTAGCCTTATTCGGCCATCTCAATACGTTCTAAGTGACCATATGTATATACGTCTATACTAAAGTGCTTTACATTAATAGCACCATATCAACAATGTATAATGCCGACCCCTTTAAACCAATTATCCATACAAATATTATTTCTACACATTTCCTTACCTAAATTTCACATTCGGCAACCACTTAATCAACTTAACAAATTTTCTATACTTCAAAACCACAAGTAAATATAATAATTTGTATCATTACATCGATTAAACTAAATCATGCATTAGCTTTTAGCACATTCGGCCATTAAAGAGACAACCCAATTAACATTCAAACCTTTTTAAGCTTAGATTTCCCAAGGCCAAATATCACATAAAAACCCTTAATACACATGCAAGGTTTACACTTTAACTAATTATACATATACTAATAAACCGAATATTATTTAAACAACCATTTGAATTGTAACGCCCCTCACCCGAGACCGTTTCTGGAGTCGAACACGAGGTGTTAACGAACTTAATTCATTTATTTTCACAGTTCATTTTAAAATTTCCAGACAAGCTGGCTAACTGCGTCACTGTCACCTTAAAAATCATATCTCGAGTTCCAAAACTTGAAAACTGATTCCGTAAATTTTCCCTGAAACTAGACTCATATATCCATCTAAAATTTTTCTCTAGAATTCTTGGTCAGGCCAATTAGTACAATTTATTAGTTAAAGTCTCCCCTATTTCAGGGTTCGACTACTCTGACCTTCATACATTACGACTTAGATATCTCCCTGTACAGGGCTTCAATACTTATGCCATTTGTCTCTAATGAAACTAGACTCAAAAAGGAATCTGTGCATATAAAGCATGACTTCTAATTATTTCTGGTGAATTTATGGTAAATTTCCAAAGTCAGAACAGGGGATCCAGTAACTGTTTTGGCCCTGTTTCACGAAAACTTAAACATCTCATAAAATACGGGTCATATGGTCGTTTCGCTTCTTCCATATGAAAATAGACTCATCAAGGTTCAATTACATAATTATTCATTATTTAATTACATTCCTACTATTTTTAGTGATTTTTCCAACTTACATCACTACTGCTGTCAGCATCTATTTTAAGGTAGATTTTACCTATTTCATAATTTTCCGTGAATCAACTAGCAAATTAACATACATTATTTTCAAGGGAAATCCCGATTAGCCATGACGTACGTAGCACCAATAGGACCATGATTGGCCATTCCAATGGCTAGTCATTACCAAACATTTCCATACCACTTAGCAACCATATCACAAGACCATCTTAACTCATTTCTCATCTTGTTAACAAAAACATAGTAAAGCAAATCTTTATACACAATTATTATCAATTCATCCATCCACTAGGGACTTAGCCTAACGTTCAATAACAAACTCCTCCTTTATCAATTACATATTCGGCAAGAACATGGTAACTTATACTACATCAATTTTAAGTACATAAATTACTCAAACGTAATCCAATTCACATTCGGTCTTGGTACATAATAAGGTAGCCGATTCTTTTCCCTTAGCACCCAATGCTCACATATGCTCATTTGTATAGTTCAAACACTCATCTACCATTGTTCATCTAAATTTATCATGAAACAACAACCATCACCCTTATTAATTACCATAGCCGAAAGCCCTACTCATTCCCACAATCAAAAATTCAACATGGGTTACTAAAATAACTTGATACCTCATTCAAGATTAACCAAAATTTCAAGAATTAACATAACTTCTTACCTTAATGCTCACTTAAGATGACCTAACGCCTTTCTCCCATCTTCCTCTTTACATTTGGCCAAGAAGAAAGAAACTCAAGCTCTTTTTTTTCATCACCCTTCATTTCCTTATTTCAATTACTTTTTCCTTTTTTTTATTTATTTATGTTATATAATATAAAGCTACTAACTAATAATTAATACATATTGCATGTATATAACCCATCATGGCCGGCCACTACTTGTCATAGGTGGAAATTTGACATGCAAACCCATTATTTTCATAACATGCACTAATAGATCCTTATAGATTAACCTATCACATTTCAAAAGTGTCACACATAAGTCCTATTAACTAAATTCACATGCAATTGACTAAATTCAAACATGAAATTTTCACACATGCATATATACACATAATAAGCATCAAATATGACGGTTAATTATTTTTGTGACTCAGTTTTGTGGTCCCGAAACCACTTTCCGACTAGGGTCAATTTAGGGCTGTCACAACTCTCCCCCACTTAAGAAATTTTCGTCCCTGAAAATTTCTACTGATGCATAGTTTAGGATAACGTCCTCTTATTGAATTATATCCATATAAACATTAGCTCATCGATAGCAATTGTAATTCATTACTGATTTCGAATCGATCTATAAAATCATTTTCTTATCTTAAAACAAATACATAAACATTTTTACAAGTATGCACATATATCTCATTTTCTTGATTTCATAAGCAATAATCACTTAATTTAATTCACAAATGCATTTCAAATACATATTAAGCACATATTAACATGTATAATTCACATCATCAACCCACATATTTGTAACCCACATTTTCATTCATGTATAAGCTGTAATCTGACCGAAAGTACACACATACTCAAACATCCCAATAAATATCCTTTATAACTCCATCATATCTCACTATTCAACTTAACCTATTTCCAACAGAAAATCAACTTCCACATACCTGAACATTGAATTCATTTAGCACATTCAATCACCGTTAACGATACCCGTATACAATCGATTAGGCATAAAGCCTCATATAGTATACCGGCATGGGATTTATTTTAGCACATAACCCATATATCCAAAATTATCAACATTCATCAAAAATTCTTACAGACTTTCAAATGTCGAACTTAATCGAAATAATTTCTTGAACATGATTAACAAAAATAGGGGTCATTTAGCAATAGCACATATGACTTCATATACCAAGCATCCCATAAACTGAATCCGTAACACATTTATAACATGAATTCATTTCTTAACAACATATCTACCATCTTAAATCAATGCATTCATTCCATACGAGGTCTTACATGAATCTTGTTTTACTCACTTAATGTCTGCTGACCGATCTCGCACACATAGTGCCCGATTGAAGAACTCGCACTCTCAGTGCCTCTAATCATTTGCACACATAGTGCCCCTATTCATTTGTTGTTACACATTGAAATGACTTAACCAAGTCTATAAACATCATGTATGTACACTTTTAAACATATCCTTTCATTTAACTTTGAATTCGTATAGTAATGAACACTTAAACTTTGCTCAAATTACCGGCACGAAGCCTACTAGGCACGAAGGCCCGAATACACATCACCAGCATGAATGCTCTTCGGGACCTAGCCCGGATATAACACCAGCACAAATGCTCTTCGGGACTTAACTCCAGCACGAATGCTCTTCGAGACTTAGCCCGGATATAACACCAGCATGAATGCTCTTCGGGAATTAGCCTGGATATAACACCAGCACGAATGCTCTTCGGGACTTAGCCCGGATATAACACCAGCACGAATGCTCTTCGGGACTTAGCCCGGATATAACTCCAGCACGAATGCTCTTCGGGACTTAGCCCGGATCATCGGCGAGACCTTTAGCTCAGATGAAATCTCCACAATAAGCCAGCGGGTCTTACCCCGGGCATAATCTCAAGTTTCATGTATAATTAATCACATGGTACAACATTTCACATAAATCATCACATTTGTAATTCATTTGCCTCATTCGCATATAGACATATAACATGCACCTTAACTTTATGTCGTAAATATCATTCGACTCTAATACGTATATACTTCTTTTACTAAACTTTCGGCTCATTAGGCAAACACACATAAGCATATATTCCCAATCTTTTTTCTTTGTTTAATTCTCTAATAGCCATTCGGCTACATAACAAACATGTATAAGGTTTCTTTCCCAACAACCTTATCATGGTAAGGACAATGGGACATCATTCATCTATCATACATGTATATCATGGCATTTTAAATTAAATACCAAAATCAATTACTCAAAACTTACTTATTATACCTTTCTCAATATTGACACATCGTAAGCATGTCTCAGTCCTCTCAATACCATCTGCTACAGCTCGATCGGGATCAGAATTCATTATAGTATAAGAAACATTTTTTTTAATTATCAAAAATCATCACACTATCATATTATTACTCTATGGCATGTACAACTAGACTCACATGTGCTACGTTAGTCCTAGAATCAACTAAACCGTAGCTCTGATACCAATAAAATGCAACACCCCTATCCCGTAACCGTCACCGGAATAGGACGAGGCGTTACCAGAAAATTTGGAAGCATATCAAAATAGTAAAATTTTGAACATTTTTTTTTCTTTTTCGTCAATAAAGATTGTTCATTTAATTAAATTCTAAACACAAACAAAGATCAAACTTATAACTTATAAAAGTAGACTTCCAAAGGATGTCATATTCGCATGGCTTATAAACAATAGTTATGATATCATTCTAGTATAATATATCCTATACATGCCATAAGCTAAATCCAAATCACAAGGTTTCCATAATAGTAGATAGTGTGATGAAGTGCTGACGATCCCCGAGCTGGTAATCAGAGACCATAATCTATAAAACAAAGACAAAAGACAAACGGAGTAAGCTTACATAAGCTTAGCAAGTCTTAAGTAAAACGATAATTTTGCAGAATCAAATTCAATTATCATTTATCGCTCAATTTTTTTCTAATCAATGAAGTCAATCTAGTGCTCCATAACGAACTATAATTTCAATAACCACATCATTTAGTTACCGCAAATTATTTCATGATAATGACCAAAATGGTCAAATATTCGTATGCTCACAAGGTACACTTAGCTCATAAATACACTCCAATCTAAATGCCTCTATCATAGTTTAATCGAATACATTCTTATGGCATAACACATTGACCACATGTATCATAGTCACATGGACTGTGGTCACATTTGCATTCATACACTTATTCACATATGCATCGCTTTGTATACTTTTGATCTAATCCGAATTGAAAATCACATACGAGTACCTGATACATACCTGGACAACTTAATGTATTGAACATCTTTAACTGTCGTTTCATTACTAAGCCTCATCGTCTTAGACCTTGCAGAAACCCTATTTAACAATATCAAGAGATCTCACCATTCTGTCAAATAGTTCAAACCTCATGCACGCATATATAGTTTATCTATTTCTTCCAAATTTGATTCACATAGTCTTTCGCATCTAGAAACCTCATATCTACTTCTAATTCAATCAATCAAACTAAAACATAATACTTTTACCACGTTTAGTTTCCATATTTAGAAGCACATAGTAATATCATAATCTATCATGAATAGATTCATAGAGTCACTACTCATTTAGCATAACATATACTCTTTCAATAATCATAATCACTTGCTCAAACGTACTCGTTTCATGCACATACATGAATATATATATATATAAAAAACTTAATTCCTTATTTCATAATCGCATCAAAACTTTCGAGTATTTCAACATGGCATGTATTGAATTACAGTATGGGTACGCAAAGAACCAAACATAAACCTTATCACATATACGTAGGTTGACAAAATACAGTCCTTCCCTTGCATTTGTACATCTACCCGAATACAATTTATTCTCAATTTATAAGGCCTTTTTGGCCGAATATGCACAATTACATATATAAATCTCAGCACATACTTTTCTTTACTTAAAGCTCATACGATAAATTTAAATCAAATACTTTGTCATACTAACAACCATTGACCGAATAGATTATTCCCTAATTCAAAGATATAATAATCATTCCCACATATGTATCGTTCTTCAATACTAATAATTCGCCGAATCGTTGGCCGAATGTACATGAGTACATTCATGAAAGCTTAGTATATACTACATTATACAAGCATACCAAGACTAATTAGGTCATCCTCATTTTCGCAATATAATAATCAATCACATATACGTTTTTCTTGAATGCTAGTGATTCACTTTGAGGTAAACTTACAAATGAGAAGGTAATATGTATCTGAACATCTTAAATGTATAGTACTTACTTGATGGTAGCTCATTGCGAACATTCAAGATCATAATCTTACTTAATTCACCAGCATTAAGCCTGCGGGACTTTAAACCTGTATACAATCCCAGCATGAAGCCAGCGGGTCTCTAACCCGGATGCAATCTCAGCGCAATTCATTTAATATATATTTATATTTTTACAAACTTTGGCCTCATTAAATATCTAATATTGCACACTTTTCATAATTGGTCATTCGACTTTATCACATTTTCACTTACACATATATCACATTGGCCATTCGGCCTTATCACATATACACACTTTCACATTCATCACATTGGCCATTCGATCTTAAGCTAGATATTACGCCTTGTCATTTTATTTCGTCTTAGGTACAAAATCACATTAGTAAATTGATTCAAATACGTAAAATTTTCCATTCAGCCTTAGAACATATCATGGCCACGTCATATTTTTCAATTTAGCCATTTCTATAATAGTATCCATTAATCAAAACTCAAAATAAGTTTAATTACTTAGAGACTTACCTCGAATGTCGTCGAACGACTACAGATCGGCTATTTGGTTAGTTATAGCTTTTCCCTTATCCAAATTAGGCTCCTTAAGCTCTTGAGCTTAATCTAACACAAATTTAACTTATTAAAACCCCATTGTGCTTGCTTATGGCCGAATACCAAAAGAAATTTAATAGGCCATATAACTACTTTTAGCTCAATATAAAATAATCGTACACATCTTTAATCACCTCAAACAAATTACTAAGTATTATAGAAAATCAAAGCATACTCATCGTTAGCCTTATTCGGCCATCTCAATACGTTCTAAGTGACCATATGTATATACGTCTATACTAAAGTGCTTTACATTAATAGCACCATATCAACAATGTATAATTCCGACCCCTTTAAACCAATTATCCATACAAATATTATTTCTACACATTTCCTTACCTAAATTTCACATTCGGCAACCACTTAATCAACTTAACAAATTTTCTATACTTCAAAACCACAAGTAAATATCATAATTTGTATCATTACATCGATTAAACTAAATCATGCATTAGCTTTTAGCACATTCGGCCATTAAAGAGACAACCCAATTAACATTCAAACCTTTTTAAGCTTAGATTTCCCAAGGCCGAATATCACATAAAAACCCTTAATACACATGCAAGGTTTACACTTTAACTAATTATACATATACTAATAAACCGAATATTACTTAAAAAACCATTTGAATTGTAACGCCCCGCACCCGAGACCGTTTCCGGAGTCGAACACTAGGTGTTAACGAACTTAATTCATTTATTTTCATAGTTCATTTTAAAATTTCCAGACAAGCTGGCTAACTGCGTCACTGTCACCTTAAAAATCATATCTCGAGTTCCAAAACTCGAAAACTGATTCCGTAAATTTTCCCTGAAACTAGACTCATATATCCATCCACAAATTTTTTTCTAGAATTTTTGGTCAGGTCAATTAGTACAGTTTATTAGTTAAAGTCTCCCCTGTTTCAGGGTTCGACTACTCTGCCTTCATACATTACGACTTAGATATCTCCCTGTACAGGGATTCAATACTTATGCCGTTTGTCTCTAATGAAACTAGACTCAAAAAGGAATATGTGCATATAAAGCATGACTTCTAATTATTTCTGGTTAATTTATGGTAAATTTCCAAATTCAAAATAGGGGATCCAGTAACCGTTCTTGCCCTGTTTCACGAAAACTTAAACATCTCATAAAATACGGCTCATATGGTCCGTTCGCTTCTTCCATATGAAAATAGACTCATCAACGTTCGATTACATAATTATTCATTATTTAATTACATTCCTACTATTTTTAGTGATCTTTCCAACTTACGTCACTGTTGCTGTCAGCATCTATCTTAAGGTAGATTTTACCTATTTCATAATTTTCCATGAATCAACTAGCAAATTGACATACATTATTTTCAAGGGAAATCCCGATTAGCCATGACGTACGTAGCACCAATAGGACTATGATTGGCCATTCCAATGGCTAGTCATTACCAAACATTTCCATACCACTTAGCAACCATATCACAAGACCATCTTAACTCATTTCTCATCTTGTTAACAAAAACATAGTAAAGCCAATCTTTATACACAATTATTATCAATTCATCCATCCACTAGGGACTTAGCCTAACGTTCAATAACAAACTCCTCCTTTATCAATTACATATTCGGCAAGAACATGGTAACTTATACTACATCAATTTTAAGTACATAAATTACTCAAACATAATCAAATTCACATTCGGTCTTGGTACATAATAAGGTAGCCGATTCTTTTCCCTTAGCACCCAATGCTCATATATGCTCATTTGTATAGTTCAAACACTCATCTACCATTGTTCATCTAAATTTATCATGAAACAACAACCATCACCCTTATTAATTACCATAGCAGAAAGCCCTACTCATTCCCACAATCAAAAATTCAACATGGGTTACTAAAATAACTTGATACCTCATTCAAGATTAACCACAATTTCAAGAATTAACATAACTTCTTACCTTAATGCTCACTTAAGATGACCTAATGCCTTTCTCCCATCTTCCTCTTTACATTCGGCCAAGAAGAAAGAAACTCAAGCTTTTTTTTTCATCACCCTTCATTTCCTTATTTCAATTACTTTTTCCTTTTTTTTATTTATTTATGTTATATAATATAAAGCTACTAACTAATAATTAATACATATTGCATGTATATAACCCATCATGGCCGGCCACTACTTGTCATAGGTGGAAATTTGACATGCAAACCCATTATTTTCATAACATGCACTAATAGATCCTTATAGATTAACCTATCACATTTCAAAAGTGTCACACATAAGTCCTATTAACTAAATTCACATGCAATTGACTAAATTCAAACATGAATTTTTCTCACATGCATATATACACATAATAAGCATCAAATATGACAGTTAATTATTTTTGTGACTCGATTTTGTGGTCCCGAAACCACTTTCCCACTAGGGTCAATTTAGGGCTGTCACACGGTAAGTACACTTAGACCCTATACTGATGAAATGACTATTATACCCCTAGAGGTAAAATGACTGATATACCCGTATGCTATATTTGACAATATTCGAGCATGACATTTTGCATACACGTATATATTATGACATGACATGTTGCACGGGGGTAGGTTTGATATATTTGGAGGAAGTGTACTGTACTGGCAGCTCTACTGCATATACTATTTAATGCTGCAGCCGGTGCTATATTCTGGAGTGCAGGGATGGGTTGGTCGATTTTATCCCCACATGGAGTGTAGGGTTAGACAGAGTAGAGTGTAGAGGGTGGATTGGTAGGATCTCTATTTGTATCTCTGATACTGTATTGAATTGGGCTAAGGCCCACACTGATACTGTTACCATAATGGGCTAAGGCCTAACTGATATTGCTACTGTTAAGGGCTTAGGCCCAGACTGTTTGTACTGCATGATTTACTACTTGATAAATAGGGATTACACACTGAGTTTCCATAAACTCACTCTCCTGCTTATCTGCATAGGTAATCCTTAGGCGGGACAGTGCTGCGAGGGACTAAGAGATGGCCACACCACTGTTTATGTTTTTAGTTTTTGATTTTTGGTAAAGGTACTTTTATTTGGGTAAATTTTATGTAATAAGGCCATTTTAAGTTTTTGTTTTTATTTGGGAATTTAATTAATTTGACTTAAATCTATTAGTAGCAGGGCTCAGATTTTCTAAAAAGGTAAATGGTTTTCAACTTCCATACTACGAAACTTGTTTTAAAAGCTTCCGCAACGAACAATGTTTTAAAGTGTAATAACAATTTAGTATGAAGCATGTTTTGGTAGACAAACCTATAATTTAATAAATGAATAAGATAAGTTAGCTTCTCATAAAGATCACAAACGATGTTTTAACACAAACAGACTTTTCTAATAGAACTACTCTTTTCAAAACCCACTCTAATGTGACATCACAGATTCGGCCATAACGTCTAAGCTGGGTTTGGGGTGTTACATAGGCCACCAAGAAATACCAGGAATGGAACTAGCAGTAAAGGTGGGATGAAAGATACAGTCATGAGATCTGAGGCCAGGGCACCTGATAGAGCTTATGCCATTCATGCTCGTGAGGATACGTCATCTTCCAATGTGATTACTAGTACATTTTCTCTTTATGATACTAATGTTATTGCATTCTTATGTCTTTTTTGGATTTGGTATCTAGTAAGAGTTTGTCTGTTGAGTCTACAGAATTTGTGATTAAAGTGTCAAACCCCTTAGGCAAATATCTGCTAGTTGATAAAGTTTGCAAGAATTGTCCTCCGATGATTCAAGGTCACTATTTTCTGGCTGACTTAATGTTGTTGCCATTTGATGAATTTGATGTTATTTTGGGTATGGACTAGTTAACATTGCATGATGCCATAGTAAATTGTAGACAGAAAACTATTAAATTGAAATGTTAAAATGGTGAGATTCTTTGGGTTGAAACCGACGAATCAAGTAAATTACCTATTGTGATTTCATCTATGTCTGCTCAGAGGTATGTACGGAAAGGTTGTAAAGCTTATCTTGCTTATGTGTTGAATACAAAGATGTCTGAATTGAAAATTGAACAAGTGTCGATAGTTTGTGAATATCCAAATGTGTTCCCAGAAGAGTTCCTAGGGTTACCACTGGTCAGAGAAGTGGAGTATGCTATTGATTTGGTACCTGGGACTTCACCAATATCGATCGCTCTGTATATGATGGTTCCGACTGAATTAAAAGATTTGAAAGCTCAGTTGCAAGAGTCAACTGACAAGGGTTTTGCGAAACTTTGCGAAACCAAGTTATTATCCCTAGAGTGCTCCAGTGTTATTTGTAAATAAGAAAGATGAATCTATGAGACTTTGTATTGATTACCAACAACTCAACTAGGTAACTATAAAGAATAAGTATCCTTTGCCAAGGATTGATGACTTGTTTGATCAGTTGAAAGGAGCAACAGTATCCTCGAAGATTGATTTGAGATCTGGCTACTATCAGTTGAGGGTTAAAGAGTCAGATGTGTTGAAAACTACTTTCAGGGCATGGTATGGGCAATATGAATTTCTTGTTATGTCTTTCGGATTAACTAATGCACCTGCCATTTTTATGGTCTTGATAAATAGAATTTTTCGACCGTATTTAGATAAGTTTGTAGTTGCATTCATTGATAATATTCTGATTTATTCACAATATGAGTCTGAACATGCTGGGCATGTATGAATTGTATTGCAGACTTTGAGAGATAAGCAGTTGTTTGCTAAATTCAGTAAAAGTGAGTTTTACCTCTGAGAAGTCAAATTTTTGGGACATATTGTTTCAGGTGATGGTATTCCAGTTGATCCAAATAAGATTTCAACAATTGTTGATTGGAAACCGCTAAGGAATGTATCTGAAGTTAGATGCTTTTTGGGTTTAGCTGGTTATTATCGACTCTTTGTCAAATGATTTTCAATGATTGCTACTTCTATGACCAAATTGTTGCAAAAAGATGTAAAATTTGAATGTTCCGAAAAATGTCAATAGAGTTTTGAGAAATTGGTAGCATTATTGGCTGAGGAGCCAGTTTTAGTGCAACCTGAATTAGGAAAAGAATTTCTAATTTATAGCGACGCTTCATTGAATGGTTTGGGTTGTGTGTTATGCAAAAGGGCGAAGTGATAGCTAATGCATCGAGAAAGTTGAAACCGCATGAGAAGAATTATCCGACGCACGATTTGGAACTGTTCACCATCGTTTTTGCTTTGAATATTTGGCCTCATCATTTATACGGTGAGAAGTGCCATATCTTTACTGATCGTAAGAGTTTAAAATATTTGATGACTCAGAAAGATCTGAACTTGTGACAACGGAGATGGTTCGAATTACTGAAGGATTATGAACTAGTGATTGACTATCATCCGGGAAAGGAGAATGTAGTCGCAAATGCTTTGAGCAAAAAGTCCTTGTTTGCTTTAAGAGCTATAAGTATGAGATTGACTTTATCTAATGATGGTTCAATTTTGGCCGAGTTGAGACCTAGACCGATATTTCTTCGACAAATTTGTGAAGCTCAGAAAAATGATAGTGAATTGCAAGCCAAAAGAGCTCAGTGTGAATTGGGTAGTGATACAGAGTTTTGGATTGGTTTAGATGATTGTTTTATGTTTTGAGATAGAGTATGTGTACCAAAAAATGAGGAACTTATTCAGAAAATTTTACACGAGGCACACAGTGGTTGTTTATTGGTTCACCCAGGTAGTACGAAAATGTATAATGATTTGAAGAAATTGTATTGGTGGTTAGGTATGAAAGAGATATTTTTGAATTCATATTGAGATGTTTGATTTCGCAACAAGTATAAGCCGAACACCAAGTGCCTTTAGGTTTACATCAGCTAGTAATGGTACCCGAGTGGAAATGAGATAGAATTACAATGGACTTTGTGACGAGTTTGCCTTTGACTCCGACAAAGAAAGATGCCATCTGGGTTATTGTTGATAGATTGATGAAATCGAATCATTTTATTCTGGTACTTTCTAACCACTCACTTGATAATTTAGCCGAATTGTACATTTTTAAGATTGTTAGATTGCACAGGGTGCCTATTTCTATTATCTTGGATAGATATCCGAGATTTACTTCGAGATTTTGGAAGAAATTACAAGAAGCTTTGGGTATGAAATTAAATTTTAGTATCGTGTTTCATCCACAAACCAACGGTCAATCTGAAAGAGTAATTCAGATTCTTGAAGATATGCTCCGATGTTGTGTTCTAGAATTTGAAGGTAGTTGGGAGAAATATCTACCATTGGTCGAATTTGCTTATAACAATAGTTTTCAGTCGAGTATAAATATGGCACCGTATGAAGCATTGTATGGCCACAATTGTCAAACTCCGTTGTATTGGACAGAGCTTAGTGAGAGACAGATTCATGGGGTTGTTTTGGTTAGAGAAACTAAAGAAAAAGTAAAGGTAATCCGTGATTGCTTGAAAGCCGCTTCAGATAGACAAAAGTCATATGTAGATTTGAAAAGAAAAGAAATTGAATTTCATGTTAGTCATAATGTATTTCTAAAAATATCTCCGTGAAAGAAGATTCTGAGATTTGGCTGTACAGGCAAGATAAATCCTCGTTTCATTAGGATGTGTAAGGTTATTGAAAGAATAAGGCCAGTGACATATCAGTTAGCTTTACTGACATAGTTGGAAAAGATTCATAATGTGTTTCATGTTTTTTTTATGTTGCATCATTATCGATCAGATCCTTAGCATATAATTTGACCGACAAAAGTTGAGATTTGACCTTATAGGACTTATGGTGAAGAATCGATCAAAATCTTAGCTCTGGAAGTTAAACAATTGATAAATAAAAGCATAGACCTAGTGAAAGTTTTATGGCAATGACATGGGGACGAGAAGGCTACGTGGGAACCCGAGGAAGCTATGAGAAAAAATACCCGAACCTATTTTCTGGTAAGATTTTCAAGGATGAAAATCCCTAAAGGGATGAGAGTTGTAACAGCCTAATTTTGGGTCTAGTCGGAATAGTGCTTTCGGAACCATGAATCCGACATAGAAAAATTTATTTTTCTTATATTTTTATGTTCTACAATTTTATGGAGTGATTCTATGAAAATTTCGTTCGAAAATTTTGACATTTAAGCACTCAATTTAGCAAAAAGGACTAAATTGCAACAAGTGCAAAACTTGAGTTCTAGAAGCTAGAGGTGTCTAATTGCTATAAAATTTAAATTGAAGGTCCTTAGATGGTAATTAGACCATTTGTTAATTTAGTGGACAAAAATGGACATGAATAAGAGAAATTTTATGTTTTAAGAAAAGGGCATTTTGGTCATTTGGTAATTAAATGAATTAAAAAGCAAAAAGCAAGCCAAAATCTTGTCCATCTTCTACTCCCATGGCCGAATATCCCTAAGGAACATATAGCTAGGGTTTGTTCATCTTCCAAGCTCGATTGTAAGTCTATTCTTGCCCCGTTTTTAATGCTCTTTACAATTCTAAAGTCGTTGTAACCCAATCTGTCTATTTCTACCAATAATTTAAGAAATAATCAAAGTCTAAATCTTTAACCATGATAGAGATTTGTGAATTTTGATGTCTAATGGTAGAAAATGCATGTTTGGTGTTAGATAAACAACTTTTACTAAGTGATTTTCAGTAAAAATGTAAAAAAATGACGTATTTGTAAAAGTTATAAAATAAGTAGTAAAAGTGTGATTAAGTGGAAAATGTGTGCTGGTATAAGTATGAGAACAATTTGGCTAGGTTTAGGTAATGAAGAAATTGGATGAAAATCATTTTACGAGCATAGGGACTAAATTATAAAAATGTAAAACATTAGGGAAAATGTAACTTTTCCATAATATGATTTTTGGACTGAATTGAACAATATGAGTATTAAATGAGTTAAATTTGTCATTATAGATCAAGAAAAATGAGGTTCGAACCTAGATCGGGGGAAAAACAAAGTGTTTTTCGATTAGGTCCAATTCTACTATTTTTTTGTACCGAGGTAAGTTCGTATGTAAATAATGCATTGTTATATTTATGTTCTAAATGCTATAATATTGTATAAATTGTGATTGACTTTTTGGATGTGTTCGACAAAGTTTTTACAAGCGAGAAATCCCGGTTGAACCTTAGGAATATAATAGGATACGAGTGACATGTCACTAGGAACCCATGTGTTTATATGACCCGGGTGCTGGTCTCGTACGTCCTACCAATGGCTGGTTAGTCTGGCATGTGTTGCGGATACCTGACAGCTTGTGTGAGTAGCACTGTGTAGCTACGTCCTGACTGACAACTTGTATGAGCAGGCCCGTGAACAGCTCGAAAACGAGCCCACATGTATTATGAGATATGAGGTACCTTCGGCTACATATATGGTACTTATGTGCAAGATTTTGTGAGTATCCGTTAATATTCTGAGTGTTCAATGGGAATGTAAAAGTTGTGAAAGGATATGGTTATGTTGTGAGTTGGTACAAGTATGTACGTAAAACTCATAAGTAATGAGCTCGACATGTGATGAACTCTGGTAGGATTATGATTGAGTAAGTTATGATTATAAGAATTTGATAATGTTCATGTTAACTTACATTACGTTAATTGTATGTCAAATGTGTGGTTATGATGCTTATTATTTGCATAGGAACTTACTAAGCTTTATAGCTTACTCCCCTTCCTTTCCTTTGTCTTATAGTGTCAGTAAGCTAGCTCGGGGATCAAAGACAGTTAGAGATCCACTCACACTATCAACAATTATTTTGGCATCAATGATTTCAATGTTTTGAGTTATGGCATGTATAGGAGACTTGGTCATTTTGTTATGTGTCATAATTGATTTGGCCAATTGTGTTGGCTTATATTGGTTGAAAGTTCATTTTGTATAAGGCCATTTGTAACTGGCTATTATTGGTATAAGTAATTTATATGATGATTCCTTTCATGGATGTGGGATTTACATGATTTGAGTTGAGGAGTATGTGATGTTTGTGTATGATAGATGGTAGCATGTGAATGATGTGTTGTTGTCTTGGTTGTGGTTGAGTGAGTTGTATGTATATGCTTGGATTGGTGCTAGGTTATGTTGTGTAGGTGTGTGCATTAAAGAGTAGCAAAAAGGCTTGGTAAATAGCCTTATTTTTGTCCACACGGGTAGACGCACGGGCGTGTGTCTAGGCCATGTTTGACACATGATCTACCCCATGGGCATGTGTTTCGGCCGTGTGCCCCCTGCACCCTAATTTTTGCATAACAGAATGGCCAATATTGAGTACATGGGCAGAGACACGGCTGTGTGTCTCAATCATGTGAGGGCCACGACCTTGGACATGGGCGTGTGAAGTCTGCACTTATTTAATAAAAAGTCATAAATTTTAAATCGACCGCACGGCCGAGCACATGGGCATGTGACTTTGCCATGTGTCTTCAATTTGTTCTTGGGTGACAAACAGAGAGTCACACGGCCTGCCCACACAAGCAATCATTGAAAACCCTTTAACAAAACGTCGATAGTAGCCAACTTGTCCCAGAAAACTTCTAACATCAGAAACATTTCTCAATCGTTTCCAATCAACAACTGCAGAAATTTTTCTCGGATCAACTCATATACCTTCTACTGAAACAATTGTCCCAGGAATCCAACCTCTCGGAGCCAAAACTCGCATTTACTGAATTTAGCAAATAGTTGCTTATCTCTCAAGGTTTGTAGCATAATTCTCAAATGCTCAGCATGCTCAGACTCATCTCGTGAATAAATCAGAATTTCGTCAATGAACACAACAACGAATCTGTCTAATACGGTCTAAAAATCTGATTCATCAGATCCATAAAAATTAGAGGAGCATTAGTTAATCCGAAAGGCATCACAAGAAATTGATAATTTCCGTACCTAGTTCTGAACACAGTTTTTGACACATCTGAATCTTTAACTCGCAACTAATAATAGCTAGATCAAAAATCAATCTTTGAAAACACTATTTCCCCTTTCAACTGATCAAACAAATCATCTATTCTCGGCAATGGATACTTATTCTTTATTGTAACCTTCTTGAGCTGTTGATAGTCAATACACATTCTCATTGACCTGTATTTCTTTTCTACGAACATTATTGGCGCACCTCAGGGAGAAAAACTAGGTCATGCAAAACCTCTACTGTTAGTTCTTGCAATTGAGCTTTCAACTCTTTCAATTCTGTTAGAGCCATTCTGTACGAAGCTATAGATATCGATGATGTTCCCGGCACTAATTCAATAGCAAATTCAACCTCTCTGATCAGTGGTAACCCTGGTAATTCTTCTGGAAACACATCTAAAACTCACAGGCTATTGGCACTGATTCAATCTTGGATTCAGACACTTTTATATCTAGCACATAAGCAAGATAAGCTTCACAGCCTTTTCTTACATATCTCTGAGCTGACATCGATGAAATCATAACTGGCAACCCACTCAACTCATCAGATTCAATTCAAAGTATTTTACTATTTTGACAATTCAATTCAATAGTCTTTTGTCTACAATTCACAATGGCATCATGTATCGTCAACCAATCCATACCCAGAATTACATCGAATTCATCAAAAGGTAGTAGCATCAAATCAGACAAAAAACAGTAACCTCAAATCATTAAAGGACAGTTCTTGCAAACTTTATCAACTATAACATACTTGCCTAAGGGGTTCAATACTTTAACCACAAACTCAGTAGACTCAATAGGCAATTTCTTGCAAGACACTAAATTCTCATAAATATATGAATGAGTTGATCCTGGATCAATCAATGCAATCACATTAGTGTCGTAAAGAGAGAATGTACCAGTGATAACATCGAGTGACGATGCCTCTTCGTGAGTGCGAATGGCATAAGCTCTAGCAGGTTCTCTCGCTTCAGATCTCGTAGTTGAATCTTTTCTTCTACCTCTACTGCTGGTCACATTTCTCGTATTTCAAGGTGGCCTCCCTCGAGTAGCTATGCTGCTCGGTCTTGCATTCTAGAATTTTTCTTTCTTAGTTAATTCAGGTCAATCCCATATGAAATGATCTTGAGAACCACATTTGAAACAAGCCCAATCATTCATTCTACATTCACCAAGATGTCGTCTTCCGCATCCTTGACATTCAAGTCTATAATTTCTCACACTTCCATCACTCGATACTGAAGTAGCTTGAGCTTTAGGACTTGAGTATTGTTTTCCACGATCTCCGCTCAAATACCCGACCGAAACATTTGGATGAGTGTATGAATCTCTGGATTTTCTTTGACAATGACTTATATGGCTTATTCATCATTCTTTTTCTTGAATCTATAGCCTCTGAATCTACTTTTCTCTTTTCTTTGATAAGCTCCTCGGCTTTGCTAGCTCTATCAACCAGGACAACAAATTCTTTCAATTCTAGAATTTCGACTAGAAGTTTAATATCCTTGTTCAACCCATCAACGAACCGCTTTCACATGATTTATTTAGTAGAAACATATTCCCGAGCATACTTGCTCAACCGTACAAAATCTCTTTCGTACTCGGTCACAATCAAACGACCCTGTTTTAATTCTAGAAACTCTTTGTGCTTTTGATCAAGAAATCTCTTACTTATATATTTCTTCTAGAACTCAATCTGAAAGAATTCCCAGGTTACTTTTCTCTAGGTACCACTGATACCAAAATGTTCCACCATTGATATGCT
The DNA here is from genome assembly GCF_007990345.1 of Gossypium hirsutum. Lineage (NCBI taxonomy): Eukaryota > Viridiplantae > Streptophyta > Magnoliopsida > Malvales > Malvaceae > Gossypium > Gossypium hirsutum. The sequence continues at coordinate 52,399,719 of NC_053435.1, forward strand.
ATATCTCTCAATAATGAAATGGCACATTTTAAAGACTCACCTAGCGTGCACGAAAGCTCATCGAATACTAGAATAGTATTTTCAAGCCAAAATTTAGCTCTCTCGGGATCACATCAATAGTAGCTCTAAACTCTTCAGCTCTGTGTTTTCAAATTTTATCAACTGGTGGCTTATTTAACCTTAGAAGTTCCACATGTTGAGGAGCAACGGGAACCAGTTAGGGATTAGGTGGGGGTGAAGGTTGTTTATGCAGCCGAAGTTTTCTGAACAAACTCAGTGAACCACTCACTCATCATTTGGAAAAAAGGCTTCTTTAGCCTTTCCTCAGTGACTACTCGATACATGTCTAGATTCAGGCAACACTGCCCTTAAGCCAGAGCTAGCGCATTACTATCAACATCATTAGCTATAGCTCGATTGGGATCCATTTTCTATACAAAAACAAATTTTAAATTGTCAGGAGTCATCACACTATCACAGGTTATATATGGCATGTATAGCTAGACTCTCACACATGCTACTTTAGTCCGAGAATTGACTAAACTGTAGCTTTGATACAATAAATGTAACACACCTCATCCGTATTCAACGTCGAAATAGGGTTACAGAGCATTACCGAACTTATCACACTTTTAAACATACATTACACATACAATTTAATCAATTCAAATACAATTCAATCACAAATAATTATATTGTCCCTAATAGGAGCCTACGAGTTCCAAAACATACATTGGGAGTGGTTTGGGCTAAACTGATAACTTTAGAAACTCTTAAAACACTTAGAATTTTTTTATCAAAAGCAGGGGACACACGCCCGTGTGGCTCGGCCTTGTCTCTCACACGGCCAAAGACACGCCCGTGTCATAAGCTCTATGGACATTCGAACATGGCCGTGTCCCAACCCACATTTGACCCTGTGTAACTATCTCACTTGGGTCACACAGCCAACACACATGCCTGTGTGCCTAGCCCGTGTGCCCTAGAAATGGCCATACACGCCTGTGTGCCAGGTCATGTGCTAGGCTGTGCCAAACCTGTACGGTATACAGACTTATGCCACAATGTCAAGTCACATGCCTGTGTGTGAGGCTTAACTTGATTTTAATTTCAGACCAAGGGACACACGGCCGTGTAACATAACTGTGTGTCACACACGACTGAGACACATGCCCGTGTGGACAAAAATAGGCTATTTACCAAGCCAATTTTCCACCCAAACTTGTATACACCTACACCAAATTCAAAGGCACCAAAACAAGGCATAAATAGACTTTCAATCAACCTCACTCAAGCATATCTAATACTAAACTTTACTTTCATAATATATATCAACAATAACCAATCTCAAATCTGACTAATAATCATAACTCAACTATTTGCTACCCATAACACCAACTATCCACAAGCATCACATATCCAACATTCAAAACATCACATAAGCCATATACATAAATTTATACATACATGATTCAATCATACCCAAATAAGCCAACTTATATGGAAATATACAAAACCAAACTTATAACATTTACAAACCAACTCAAATGGCTACATTCATCATCAATTCATAAACCAAAATGACCAAAGTCCCTATACATACCATATACTCAAAACATAAACTCAAAAAATACCAAACTGATAGTATAATAGTGTGATGAAGCCTCTAACCATCCCCAAATCTGAGCTAGCTTTGAAATCTCTATAAACATGAAAATTCATCAAAGTAAGCTATATAGCTTAGTAAGCTTGTACGAAATAAACTCAATCTTAACATAAATATACAAATCATCAAATTGAACATATCAACATGTAGTTCATTTAACTATCAAACCTTTCACATTTTCAATTATAATCTTATGTATGAACTTCACAACTTCTTTGATTTAAGCTTATACGGTTTATGTACATACGTGTACCATCTCGTATCAATCTCAAACACAACCATGTCTTTCATTTACCCGTTGAACCATTTGGAATACTATCAGATACATGGGAAACTCACACCAAAGTGCCAATACCATGGCCCAAGGCCAACTTCATGGCCCAAGGCCAACTTAATGTATTTCGGACTCGAAGTGCCAATATCATGGCCCAAAGCTAACTAAATCTCATATCACACATACTTCTCGCACTAGATCTATCAACTGGCCTGCTCAAACAAGCTGCCAGTCAAGACGTAGCTACATGATGCTACTCACACAAGCTATCAAGTAACTGCAACACATGTCGGTATACTCAGCCACCGGTTGGATGTATAGGACCAGCACCCAGATCACATAACCACAATAGCCACTAATGACATATCATTCGTATCATAATCTTTTCTAAGGTTCAACCGAGATTTCAAAGACTGAATCATCGTCTAATCATTTTCGAACATGTTTGTAGTCTCACATTCATAGTTTATGCAATATCATAGCATTTAAAATACATTTATAATGAAACTTATTGTAACAGTCCAGTTTTGACCCTAGTCAGAATAGTAGTTTCGAGACCACAAATCTGAGTCTGAAAAATATTTTAATATTATTTTCTGTATCTATGATATGTGAATTTAAATCTATGAAATTTCTGTAATTTAATTTTTCTATTTCTGTGCTCGATTATACAAAAAGGATTTAATCGCATAAAAGGTGAAATTAGCGTGCTACATGTTTAAAGTATGTATTTGAAATGGCTTTGGACTAATGCGTCCTTATGTGGTTAATTGACCATGTAATGTATTAAATGACCTTGTTGGACTTTAGTAAATGGTTTATTAATGTTTAAATGCAAGGGTATTTTAGCAAATGGTTTAATAAATGTAATTATAATAAAATAAAGCATGAAATGGTTTTGCATGTTCATCATTTTTGGCTGAATATTACCATGGAAATAGGGTTTGAATGCTCAAAATAATTCGGCACTTTGAGGAAGCAATTGTAAGTCCATTTTGACCCGATTTTTAGTTATTGTGTTTCTATGATCCTTGCTTCGTGTTCTTCAAAGCCCATGTCTAAATTTCTGTTTCTGTTAATGATTTCATGAGATGCCATTATTGATATCATGAGTTTTGAAATGTTTTTGGATGAATTATGAAGGCTTGGTAGATGAGTTAAATGTTTTGTCTTTGAATTTTGATGTAATAGAGTCATTTGGACTAATTTGTGAAAATGGGGTTTTGAAGGACTAAATTATGAATTAATTATGTTATTTGGACTTGTATGGAAGCTACGTATATTTTGCCAAGCTATAGTCTTGGTGAATTTTTCATATTTGTGATTTTGTGAAAAATGGACTAAATTGTCAAAGTGTGAAAATGTAAGGGCAAAAATGTAAAGTGCCCTAAATATGTGTATATGGATTAAATTGAATGAAATGAATGACTATTGAATGAAATGAATGATTGAATGGTTGAATTTGTATTGTATTAGATCAAGAACAAAGAAAATTGGACTTAGATCGGGGGAAGTCCAAAATAGTTGAATAGTCGACTCGTTGTATCTGAAAATCCGTCCGAGGTAAGTCAAATTACAATTATGTGTTAATTGAAATAAATTCTACACATATAAGCTGTAATCTGTATTGGATGGCCTTGAGTGCCTGATGTATATCTTTGGAGTAAAGTATGATAATATGTTAATATCTGAAAAACTCTGTATGTTCTTAAGAAAAGTTGACATCTGTCTTTGACATCGTGCAAGATCGTGTCTGGGACACATGCCTCGATTGAGATTTACATATAAGACCATGACTGGGACATCGACATCGTATCTGATTTCGTGTAAGACCCTATCTGGGACAGAGGCATTGATATTGAATTACATGTAAGACCACGTCTAGGACAGAGGCATTGTACTTGATTATGAGCATTAGTATCGTTTATGACCTGTCTGAATATAGCGTACGAAATCTGAGAGTGAGTATATGAATTGTATAACCTATGCAGGTACGTTTGTATTGCACTAAATTTTTGAATATGAAAAACTCTGTCTCTATGAAATATGTATGGAAATGAAGCATGACATATATGCAAACAAAGGTGCATGGATATGAATCTTTATGGTTGAATTGTATTTAGCTTACTAATCTCTATGTAGCTTACTCTGTGTGCTTACTATCTGTTTTATAGTTATCGTGGCTACTAAAGGCTCGGGGATAGTCGAGGATCGTCACCACACTATCGATCTCATTTTGGTACTTTTAAAAGTGTACATATTTTAAAGTATGGCATGTATAGGCTAGAAGGTCTATGTATATAAGTTTTGATGTGTTATATTATGCCATAGGAGTTGGCTAGCAAATGAAATGTTGTATATAGTTTTGGTATTTGGTTGTTGGTGCCAAATGATATATGGTTGTAGTGTTTTATGAGCTAATATGTTTCTGTTATAATGAAGCATGTTTTGAGCATGGAATTGGTTGGAAATTTTGGTATGAATGTTGTATATTATTGCTTGTAGGATTGGACCCAAAATAGAGTGGCAAATTTGGCTTAAACCAAGCTTGCTTGGTGCCACACGGTCAGGGGACACGGGCATGCATTGTGGCCGTGTAAGAAAAGAAATATTCTCCTAAGAACCACACAGTCTTGACACATGGGCATGTCATATGGCCGTGGGCTAAAGTCAGTAGCTAGCTAAGTATCACACGGCCATAGTACATGGGCGTGCCTATTGGCCGTGTGAAAAAGGCAGTATAGGACCTATTTTTTGCACGGTTGGTTCACATGGGTGTGTCTAGTGCCCGTGTGTGACACACGGCCTAGTTGCACTGGCGCTTGAGTTTAATAGTTTGAAAGAATTTGTTGAGTTTTGAAAGTTCTAAATGCATTTGTTTTATTTTCGACCTTTCTTAAATGTATGTTTTTAGGTCTCGTAGACCGTATAAATAAATAAATTGTTGTTGAATGCCTCTGTATTAATGATATTTAATATATGTTATTATGTATTGGTCTGAAATGTTCTGTCTGTCGAGTAATTCTTCATAACCCTAATCCGATGTCGGTTACTAGTTAGGGGTGTTACATTTTATTGGTATCAGAGCTATGGTTTAGTCAGTTCTAGGACTCGCATAGCGTATTTGAGTCTAGCTATACATGCCATATATCTGAATCTGTGATAGTGTATGACTCCTGACATTGAAATGTGCTTTTATATAGCAAATGGATCCCGATAGAGCTATAACTGATGATGTTGAAAGTAATGTGCCTGCTCCCACGCAAGGGACGGTGCAAGGTGATTCTAGACCGGCTACGAGTAGCCGTGATGGTGAGGATAAGCAAGCCTTCTATCAGATGATGATTGAATGGTTCACCCAATATATTAGAACCAATCTGACTGTACAACAACATCCACCCCCGGATAATCCCCCTCAAACTTCTGATATGCTACGAGTGAATCCAGTACAGTTGAGGAGTCCACCAATTGATAAGATTAGAAAGCATGGAGCTGAAGAGTTCTGAGCTTCAAAAAATGATGATACTGAAAGAGCTAAATTTTGGTTAGAGAATAGAATACGAGTGTTTGATGAAATGTCTTTGAATCCTGAGAAATGTGTGAAATGTGTCATTTCACTTCTGAGAGATATGACGTACTATTGGTGGAAAACCTTAATATCAGTGGTTCCGAAAGAATGAGTTACGTGAGATTTCTTCCAAGCTGAATTCTTGAAGAAATATAGCAGTCAAAGATTCATCGATCAGAAATGTAAAGAGTTTCTCAAGCTTAAACAAGGCCGTATGTCTATCACTGAATACGAACGTGAGTTTGTGAGATTGAGCCAGTATGCCCGTGAATGTGTATCGAACGAAGCAATAATGTGCAAAAGGTTTGAAGATGGACTAAACGAAGATATCTGTCTATTAGTTGGAATTCTGGAAATTAAAGAAACAGTTGTGCTCGTTGAGCGAGCTTGTAAAGCTGAAGAATTAAGTAAAGAGAAAAGAAAAGTTGATTCTGAAGCCAGAGATGTTAGAAAGAGATCTTCGGGTAAAGCATTTCAATCTAAGTCAAAGAAATTTTGAGATGATCAAAACTGTTCAAAGACTGATGTAAGATATTTGAACCGAGATCGAGCTAGATTACACTCGAATTCTAGAGCTTCTGTTACTTCTACTGCAAGTGTTGGAAATGTCCGATCTGAAAAACCTGAATGTAAACACTGTGGTAAAAGACATCCGGGAAATTGTAGATTGAATGACCGAGCCTATTTTCGATGTGGATCTTTGGATCATTTGGTAAGAGATTGTTCTGAACTTGTTGAGCAAGAGAATGTACAGAATCCGAGATCGAGTAACACCTCAGTTAGAGGTAGACCTTCCAGAAATTAGAGAAATGCAAGTGGTGGTCAAAGAGCTACTAGGGATACTGCTGTTAGATCTGAGGCCAGAGCACTTGCCAGAGCTTATGCTATCCGAGCTTGTGAGGAAGCTTCGTCACCAGAGGTGATTACTGGTATTTTTACTCTCTATAATACTTCTGTGATTGCATTGGTAGATCCTGGATCAACGGATTCTTATATTTGTATGAATTTAGTGCACAGTAAGACTTTGCCTGTAGATCCTACTAAATTCATAATTAGAGTATCGAACCTCTTAGGCAAAAGTGTCTTGGTTGATAAAGTCTGCAAGAATTACCCGTTAATGATACGAGATATTTGTTTTCCTGCTAATCTGATGCTTTTACCTTTCGATGAATTTGACATAATTCTAGGAATGGATTGGTTAACTTTGCATGATGCTATTGTAACACCCCAAACCCAGCCCAGACGTTATGGCTAGATCTGACGTGTCACATGGACTTACGACTTAGTATGCATTCGCTGGTTTAAGTGATTGGGGTGGTCTTTGTAAAAACAGTGGTTGAATGAAAAGCCGGTTTATCAATCTTTAGGCAAAAACCATAGCGGAAAAAAGAAATTTAAATAGCAGCCTTATTACAACTTAAAACCCAAAATTAAAACAGAATATAAAAATAATAAAAATAAACTAACTTAGAAAAACCAACTTTGCAGATGATGTGGCCATTTCGAATCCCTCATAGCTCCAAGCCCACTATGGTTGGGGATTTTCTACAGAGATGAAAATAAAGGGTGAGTTCGGTAAACTCAGTGTGTAACATAACCCAACCATAGCCCAAAACAGATCAAACCTTAGAGTCAGACTTATCTGGGCCTTGGCCCAGTACAGAAATCAGAATGAAACCCATAGGCCCATAGCAGATACAAAACAAATATATCATGAATGCAGAAATCCGAGCCCAGAGCCATCCATAACAGCCCCGTACCAGCCTTACACCATGTGAGGAGACTACTCGACCCACCCAACCACTACACACTATAGAAATTGCAGCGAGGCTGCCAGATATTGTGATGAAGTCACCAGATACAGATATTGTGGCTAGGCCACCAGAATAGATATATATATATGTGGCGAAGCCACCAGATTACAGCGAGGCTGCCAGATATTGTGACGAAGTCACCAGAACAGATATATGTGGCGAGGCCACCAGATTGCAGCGAGGCTGCTAGAATGCTTCCTCCATAAATATAAACCTATGTCCCATGCAATAGAAATAATATGTCATGGCATACGTATACAGAAACAGAACATCATGCTTTTTAGAAAAATTATAACCCTAGGGGTAATATCGTAATTTTGCATGCATAAGGGTATTTTAGTAATTATTACCTATTGCTAAGGTTTAATGCTCATTCTAACATTACCAAGTAATCAGAAGTACTTACCTCGTCTTTTTACCAAAATGGGCCCGTTGGCCCATTGGCCAGTTTTCGGCCCATTAAGCCTAAAAATACTGTTGTGCACGAAAATGCACACTCTGCACTCTAATCATCCAAATGCACCATATTCATTAACAACTATCTCACGAGCGCTCACACGCTCGCGAGTTCATAAAATACCAACGTTTTGGTATTTCGGCTTCTACCGATTCAGTCTAAGGGAGGGTGTCATTTACACACCTGGTTGATGACGATTGATGACGATATCTCCCACACGATAATCCTACAATCGATCACTAACACATTAGACTTACGAACTAACGATAACTAACATAAATCCACGTCAACTAACCCAATCATCACACAAGTTAGTCATTTACGCATGAGGGGCAAAATAGTCATTTTACCCTTCAGGGGTAAATCGGTAGTGCTACCCTACAGGGGTATTTCGGTATTTCTACCCTATAAGGGTATTTCAGTAATTCTATCCTACAGGGGTATTTCAATAATTCTACCCTACAGGGGTATTTCGATAATTCTACCTTACAGGGGTATTTCGATAATTCTACAACTTATCCACTTGGGCCTACGGACCCATTGGGACCACATGGCCTATTTCAGCCCATCGCGGCCCGAAATAGCTGTCCTACTACTAGAGTAATGAGAAATACACACCTGTTAGGAGACTGCAGTTAATCCGCGCTCAAAACACTCTTAGCTGACGCCCAACCCAAACGAACACGTCACAAAGGGAAAAGGATCAGCTAAGAAGGGTATGCCTACTCTCCTCATGGTTTGCTCTATTTAAAGCTAGCCCTCCATCTACTCTTATGTTAGCTTCCCGATGTGGGATCCCTCTATCACCAGAGTTTAAAACCAACACCAACTCTTGCCGTCCTAACATAGCAAAATAATCAACCTTTGCGTGCCAAGGGATTCAAACCAAAGTCCTCTCACATGCCAACTCACGCCACCACCACTAGGCCATCAACTCATTTGTGTCATAAATTCAACACATCAAACTTTAAAGCGCACCTACTTGCTTCCAGATTTATTGAAAAGAAAAACCAAAATATATTGCAAGAGCCAAGACTTGAACTTTGGACCCCTTGCTTCCTCTATGGCGTCACTTCCTTGTCCCCTAAGTGGCGCCACCTTGCCACTACACCATACTGCTTTTTATGTCATCTTTTACCCCTTTACTCTTAAAAGCCCAAACGCCAATTATATCACCTATTCATAAAATTAAAATTCCGAAGACTACCACGGATTTAACTTAAGTTTGGGCCTTCCAAAGGCCCACTAACCTACTAAAATATATATATTAACCAACCAGAACACACACAAATTTTAAAAATCACAAAAACACAGAAAACCCAAAAATTGGGGCGTTAAACTCTACCCTCCTTAAAGAAATTTCGTCCTCGAAATTTTACCTGAATGAAACAGATGAGGATATTGTTGACGCATTGCCACTTCTGGCTCCCAAGTAGCTTCCTCTCTGCCATGATTACGCCACATCACCTTTACTAGCGGAACTGATTTCCTCCTCAAAATCTTAACATCTCGATCCAAAATCTGTACAGACTCTTCCTCAAAAGTCAAGTCTGTTTGGACCTCGATCTCTACAACTGGCACAACATGAGTAGGGTCAGAACGATACCGCCTTAACATGGAGACGTGAAAGACATCATGAATCCTATCCAACTCTGGAGGTAGCTCAAACTGATAAGCCAGTGGACCCACTCGCTTAAGAATCTGATAAGGCCAATGAACCACGGACTTAACTTGCCTTTCCTCCCAAACCTTAATATTTTTTTCCAAGGTGAAACCTTCAAGAAGACCATATCACCCACAGAGTACTCAATTTCCTTGCGCTTCAAATCTGCATATGACTTCTGTCTATCAGATGCTTCCTTCAACTGGTCTCTAATCAACTTAACCTTATCCTCAGTATCTGCCACCAACTCAGGTCCAAGAACCTGTCGTTCACCCAACTCAGTCCAACAACTAGGTGTACGGCATCTTCACCCATACAGTGCCTCAAAAGGAGCCATTCGAATACTTGCCTGATAACTGTTGTTGTATGCAAACTCGGCCAACGGTAAGTAATCCTTCCAACAATTTCGAAAGTCGATAACGCATCCCCTCAACATGTCTTCTAAAATCTAAATAACCCTTTCCGACTGACCATTAGTCTGAGGATGAAAGGCTGTACTAAAGTTCAACCGTGTACCCAACGCCCCATGCAACTTTTGCCAAAACCGAGATGTGAATCTAGGATCTCGATCCGAAATAATCAACACTGGCACTCCGTGAAGTTGCACTATTTTTTCCACATGCAATTTGGCTAACTTCTGAAGTGAATAATCAGTGCAAACAGGTATGAAATGAGCAGATTTGGTCAACCTATCCACAATTACCCAAATCGAGTCCTTCTTCGAAGGTGTCAAGGGTAACCCACTCACAAAATCCATGGTTACCCTCTCCCACTTCCAAAGTGGTACTTTCACTGGCTGCAAAAGTTTGGAAGGTAATTGATGTTCAGCTTTCACTTGCTGACAAGTCAGACATTTTCCCACAACTTTCGTTACCTCTCGCTTTAATCCAGGCCACCAATACAACTCCTTTAAGTCGTGATACATTTTACTCCCTCCAGGATGCATAGCACACAGACCTCCATGAGCTTATTTCAGAATTGCTTGCCTCAAGTCAGAGTCCTTCAGAATACAAACTCTACCTCGGTAACACAGAACTCCCTCACTGTTCAGTCTGAACTCAGAAGTATCCCCATTCTTAACCTACCGGAATCGAGAAACCAGGGACTCATCCCTCGACTGTTTTTCCTTAATCTCATCCACCCAAGTCGGCCGAACTTGCAGTTCTGCTAACAGACTACCGTCGTCATACAGACTCAAACGAGCAAACATGGCTCTCAGATCAGATATAGTTCTACGACTTAGGGCATCAGCCACCACATTAGCTTTGCCTGGGTGATACTCAATTGCATAGTCATAATCCTTAATCAACTCTATCCATCTCTGCTGCCTAAGGTTCAGCTCCTTCTGAGTGAGCAAGTACTTAAGACTCTTATGATCTGTGTATATAATACACTTTTCTCCGTGCAGGTAATGTCTCCAAATCTTAAGCGCAAAGATTACCGCTACCAACTCCAGATCATGAGTAGGATAATTAACTTCATGTGGTTTAAGCTGTCGTGATGCATAAGTAACCACTTTACCCTCTTGCATCAGCACACAGCCCAACCCTACATGTGATGCATCACTGTATATGGTAAAATCTTTTCTAGACTCCGGCTAAATCAGTACAGGTGCCTCGGTCAGAACTTTCTTCAGCTTGTCAAAAGATTCCTGTTGTTTCTCAGTCCAAACAAACGATACTCACTTCCTTATAAGCTTTTTAAAAGGCGCTGCCATCATAGAAAATCCTTCCACAAACCTTCTATAGTACCCAGCTAAACCCAGAAAACTTCAAATTTCTGAAACTGACCTCAGTGGCTTCCATTCCAGAATCACTTAAATCTTTCGAGGGTCCACCTTGATCCCTTCAGCAGAGACAACATGCCCCAAGAAAGTTACCTCTCTCAACCAGAACTCACACTTACTGAATTTCGCATAAAGCTCCTTCTCCCTCAGCACTTGCAGCACAATACGAAGATGCTCATCATGCTTCTCCTCAGTTTCAGAATAAACCAGAATATTGTCGATAAAGACGACCACGAATCGATCCAAGTATGGCTGGAACACTCGATTCATCAGATCCATAAATGCCGTAGGTGCGTTCGTCAACCCAAATGGTATAACCAAGAACTCATAGTGACCATACCGAGTTCTGAATGTCGTCTTGTGAATGTCCACCTCCTTAACCCTCAACTGATGATACCCAGATCGAAGGTCAATCTTGGAAAATACTAAAGCTCCTCTAAGTTGGTCGAATAAATCATCGATTCTCGGTAGTGGGTACTTGTTCTTAATAGTCAGTTTGTTCAACTGCCGATAATCGATGCACATCTGCATTGACCCATCTTTCTTCTTTACAAACAACACTGGTGCTCCCCATGGAGACACACCTGGTCTAATGAAGCCTCTATCCAATAACTCTTGAATTTAGGCTTTCAGCTCCACCAACTCCTTCGGTGCCATCCTATAAGGTGCAATGGACACTGGTGTCGTTCCAGGCAACAAGTCGATTCCAAACTCAACCTCTCGGTTCGGGGGAAAACCTGAAAGCTCCTCTGGAAAAATATCTTGAAAATCCTTGACGGTTCTAATTTTATCCACTGTCAGATCCTCAGTTTCTGATTGGCTTACAAATGCCAAATAAGCCTCACATCCCTTTTGAATCCACTTCTCAGCTCTCAATACCAACACCACATTAGAGAGATAATCCCTATGCTCGCCTATCACCAAAACCTCCTTATCCTTTGTGGTCTTTAACATTATTCGCTTAGCAGCAAAATCCAAAGTAGCCCTATGCTTAACAAGCCAATCCATTCCCAAAATGAGATCGAATTCTCCGAAAGGTAGCTCCATCAGATCTCTAGAGAAAAATTTTCCTTGAGTTTCTATAGGCACATCTCTATACAGTTTATCTACCCTAACCGAGTGACCCAAAGGACTTAGTACAGATACCCTACTCACGGTCTCCTTAGAGCGCACACCCAGCGACCTAGATATAGCACACGCAACATATGAATGGGTAGATCCAACATCTATCAACGCAGTGTATGGCATACTGGAAATCAGAAACATACCAGTTATGACGTCAGGTGCATCACCCTCCTCTCGGCGACGAGTTGCATACACTAACGCTGGCTGACGAGCCTCAGCAAATCCAGCACCTCTGCCAGGCACTCCTTTTCCTCGACCGTTTCCATTACCACCTCTGCCTTGCCCACGTCCTCTCAGAAACTGTGGTCCACCCCTCACTGGTTAAGTGACCCTCTGCTCTAAAACTTAAACCTGGTCTGGTTCCTAGGGACAATCCTTAACCCTATGCTCCATAGATCCGTATCAAAAACAAGCACCAGAATGTTTCTGACACTCACCCATATGCATCTTCCCACAATTCCTACAACCTTGCGGTCTAACAACATTCATTGATACTACTCGAACTGGCTCCATTACCCTTGCTCTCTTAACATTCCTGTTCATACCACTTGAAAGTCCTGAATCTCTCCTAAAACGGTTCCGATCTTTCTCATGATTCTGTATTTCTGTATGCTTCACTTCCTCAGCTATCTTAGCTTTCTCCACTAAAGCAGTGAAGTTACGCTCCCTCTGAGGAGCAATCAGCACCTTAAGTTCATCTCTCAAACCATCCTCAAAACGTACGCTATGCTCATACTCAGTAGCGACAATCCCAGAAGCATACCGGCTCAGTTTCAGAAACTCAGACTCATACTCAGCCACTGACTTACTCTCTTAGACTAGGTTCAGAAATTTTTTCCGGCGAGCGTCATCGTAACTAGCCCCAACATACTTTCCTTTGAAGGCTGTCTTAAATAGCTCCCAAGTCACACTGTCAGCAGGAGTTCCATCTCTCACTGTGAGCCACCACTAATAAGCCTCATCCCTGAGTAACGATATGGCTTCCTTCAACTTCTGCTCCACAGAGCAGTCCAGATCATTCATAATCTGCTCCATGGCTTCTAACCAATACTCAGCCGCATTCGGAGTTACACCAGATACGCCCCTAAATATCTCTACTCCATTAGCCCGGAGCCACTCAAAAATAGACCCCCGAATTTCGTTTCTCGTACTTGCCCCAGTAACCCTTTCCAAAACTGGGAGCATTGCCTAGGACAGAGCATCGTCCCCGGCACCTCGATCATGAGACTCTACCTCCATTTCCGGTGATACCGGTGCATCTGCTACCGGCACATGTCCTGAAGACGAAGTTTCAGCCTGAGCATTACCTCGGCCACGTCCACGGCCTCTTCCACGAGTTGCTCGTGTACTTATTTCGTATTATTTGATTAAGAATTTTATGAATCAGTTTAATATTTCAGTGTTTATTACAGATGTCTTATGAATAATAGTAATTCAGAGTTTGAGTTTGTTTCCTTTTGCGGTAGCCTAGCTACAGTCTTAGTCTACTTATCAGAGTTTCTACGGTTCCAGTGTTACCCTAACTAAAGTACCATGATAAGGTTTTGTACAAGCATATAACAGATATTTCAGAAACAATCAGAAAGGCTCAGAAAACTTACAGACTTGGGCCGGAGATTCGGTGTGCCACCTTCTAAAAAAACCTAATTTTAGAAAACCGATTTTAATCTTTAAAATCATCTATTTGTAAAGAGAAAATATTGGAAACATTCTCGAAAATAATTTATAATCAAGTTCCAAAAAAAATGATTTTCGAAAACCTTTATTCAGTGTTTCTTTACAAACTCCCGTTTTTAGACCCGTTCCACAGCCGAGTTGTTACAACATGGCTCTGATACCACTAAATATAACACCCCAAACCCGGCCCAGATGTTATGGCCAAATTTGACATGTCACATGGACTTACGACTTAGTATGCATTCACTGGTTTAAGTGATTGGGGTGGTCTTTGTAAAAACAGCGGTTGAATGAAAAGCCGGTTTATCAATCTTTAGGCTATCCATTTGTTGTGCTTGTTGAGTCTTGAAAACGTTCATTAATTTTGAAAACCCGCGCAGTCTAACACTAGCAGTTTCGTCATAGTATAAATATAATCAGAAAATAAAACCATAGGGGAAAAAAGAAATTTAAATAGCGGCATTATTACAACATAAAACCCAAAATTAAATCAGAATATAAAAATAATAAAAATAAAATAACTTAGAAAAACCAACTTTGCAGATAATGTGGCCACTCCGAATCCCTCACAGCTCCAAGCCCACTATGGTTGGGGATTTCCTGCAGAGATGAAAATAAAGGGTGAGTTCAGTAAACTCAGTGCGTAACATAACCCAACCATAGCCCAAAACAGATCAAACCTCAAAGTCAGACTTATCTGGGCCTTGGTCCAGTACAGAAATCAGAATGAAACCCATAGGCCCATAGTAGATACAGAACAAATATATCATGAATGTAGAAATCCCAACCCAGAGCCATCCATAACACCCCCGTACCAGCCTTACACCATGTGAGGAGACTACTCGACCCACCCAACCGCTACACACCACAGAAATTACAGCAAGGCTGTCAGATATTGTGACGAAGTCACCAGATACAGATATTGTGGCTAGGCCACCAGAACATATATATATGTGGCGAAGCCACCAGATTACAGCGAGGCTGCCAGATATTTTGACGAAGTCACCAGAACAGATATATGTGGCGAGGCCACCAGATTGCAGTGAGGCTCCCAGAACGCTTCCTCCATCAATATAAACCCATGTCCTATGCAACAGAAATAATATGTCATGGCATACGTATACAGAAACAGAACATCATGCTTTTTAGATAAATTATAACCTTAGGGGTAAAATCGTAATTTTGCATGCATAAGGGTATTTCGGTAATTATTACATATTGCTAATGTTTCATGCTCATTCTAACGTTTACCAAGTAATCAGAAGTACTTACCTCGTCTTTTTACAAAAGTGGGCCCATTGGCCCATTGGCCCATTGGCCCGTTTTCGGCCCATTAAGCCCAAAAATACCATTGTGCACGAAAATGCACACTCTGCACTCTAATCATCCAAATGTACCATATTCATTAACAACTGTCTCACGAGCGCTCGTACGCTCACGAGTTCACGAAATACCAACGTTTCGGTATTTCAGCTTTTACCGATTCAGTCTAAGGGAGGGTATCGTTTACACACCTGGTTGATGACAATTGATGATGATATCTCCCACACGATAATCCTACAATCGATCACTAACACATTAAACTTACGAATTAACAATAACTAACATAAATCCACGTCAACTAAACCAATCATCACACAAGTTAGTCATTTACGTACGATGGGCAAAATAGTCGTTTTACCCTCCAGGGGTAAATCGGTAGTGCTACCTTACAAGGGTATTTCAGTATTTCTACCCTACAAGGGTATTTTGGTAATTCTATCCTACAGGGGTATTTCAATAATTCTACCCTACAGGGGTATTTCAGTAATTCTACCTTACAGGGGTATTTCAGTAATTCTACAACTTATCCACTTGGGCCTACGGACCCTTTGGGACCACATGGCCCATATCAGCCCATCGCGGCCCGAAATAACCGTCCTACTACTGGAGTAATGAGAAATACACACCTGTTAAGAGACTGCAGTTAATCCGCGCCCCAAACACTCTTAGCTGATGCCCAACCCAAACGAACACGTCACAAAGTGAAAGGGATCAGCCAAGAAGGGTATGCCTACTCTCCTCATGTTTTGCTCTATTTAAAGCTAGCTCTCTATCTACTCTTATGTTAGCTTCCCGATATGGGATCCCTCTATCACCAGAGTTTAAAAGCAACACCAACTCTTTCCGTCCCAAGATAGCAAAATAATCAACCTTTGCATGCCAAGGGATTCGAACCAAAGTCCTCTCATATGCCAACTCACGCCACCACCACTAGGCCATCAACTCATTTGTGTCATAAATCCAACACATCAAACTTTAAAGCGCACCTACTTGCTTCCAGATTATTGAAAAGAAAAACCAAAATATATTTCAAGAGCCAAGACTTAAACCTTGGACCCCTTGCTTCCTCTATGGCGTCACTTCCTTGTCCCCTAAGTGGCGCCAACTTGCCACTACACCACACTCCTTTTTGTGTCGTCTTTTACCCCTTTACTCTTAAAAGCCTAAAAGCCAATTGCATCACCTGTTCATAAAATTAAAATTCCGAAGACTACCACGGATTTAACTTAAGTTTGGGCTTTCCAAAGGCCCACTAACCTACTAAAATATATATTAACCAACCAGAACACACAAAAATTTTAAAAATCACAGAAACACAGAAAACTCGAAAATTGGTGCATTCAACTATTGTGAATTGAAACAAAAAGTCACTGATTTAAAGTGTAAGAATGATGAAATAATCTGAATTGAGTCTAGTGATTTAAATGGACTACCAGCTGTGGTATATGCAATGAAAATATGAAAATTTGTCAAAAAAGGCTGTGAAGCCTACTTGCTTATGTGTTAGACTCGAAAGTGGATGATAGGAAAGTTGAATCAGTGCCCGTTGTCTGTGAATTCTCTGATGTGTTTCCTGAAGAACTACCTGGTTTGCCTCCGATTCGAGAAGTCGAGTTTGGCATTGAATTAGTACCTGGTATTACTTCGATTTCAATAGCTCCGTATATAATGGCTCCGACTGAGTTAAAGGAATTAAAATCTCAGTTGCAAGAATTGACCGATCGAGGGTTTGCTAGACCAAGTTTTTCACCATGGGGTACTCCTGTACTATTTGTGAAAAAGAAAGATGGCACAATGAGAATGTGTATTGATTACCGACAGCTTAATAAAGTGACTGTAAAGAACAAATACCTTCTGCCTAGAATTGATGATTTATTTGATCAGTTAAAAGGTGCTATTGTGTTGTCAAAGATAGATCTGAGATCAGGTTATTATCAGTTGCAAGTAAAGGACTCAGACATTTTGAAAACTTCTTTTAGAACGAGGTACGGACATTATGAATTTTTAGTTATGCCTTTTGGTTTAACAAATGCACCTGCTGTTTTTATGGATATTATGAATAGAATTTTCAAACCGTATATAGATAAATTTGTTGTTGTATTCATTGATGATATATTGATTTATTCACGTGATGAATCTGAACATGCCGAACATCTGAGAATACTATTACAGATTTTGAGAGATAAACAGTTGTATGCGAAATTCAGTAAATGTGAGTTCTGGTTGCGAGAAGTTGGTTTTCTGGGTCATATTGTATTAGCTTCTAGTATCAGAGTTGATCTGAGTAAGATTTCAACTATTCTGGATTGGAAGCCTTTGAGGAATGTATCTAAAGTCCGCAGTTTTCTGGGACTTGCCGGTTACTACAGGTGATTTGTAAAAGATTTCTCTGTGATAGCAACTCCGTTAACAAAATTGCTCCAGAAATATGAGGAATTTGAGTGGTCTAAAAAGTGTCAGAACAGCTTCGATCGGTTAAAAGCTCTGTTAACTGAAGCTCCGGTACTAGTACAACCTGAGTCAGGTAAAGAATTTGTTATTTACAGCGATGCTTCATTAAATGGACTCTGTTGTGTTTTAATGCAAGTTTCTTATGCTTCGAGACAATTAAAGCCACATGAGAAGAACTATCCGACACACAACCTTGAGTTAGCTGCCATTGTGTTTGCTTTGAAGATCTGGCGTCACTATCTATTTGGAGAGAAATGTCATGTGTTTTCTGATCATAAAAGTCTGAAGTATTTAATGATACAAAAAGATTTGAATTTACGACAGATAAGATGGTTAGAACTGCTAAAAGACTACGAATTTTTGATTGATTATCACCCGGGAAAAGAAAATGTAGTTGCTGATGCTTTGAGTCAAAAATCGTTATTTGCAATGTATGATCATTTAGTTCTATCTGACGATGGTTCAGTTTTATTTGAATTTAAAACGAGACCTTTATTCTTACAATAGATCTACGAGGCTCAGAAGAGGGATAATGAAATTATAGTTAAACGAACTCAGTGTAATTCTGATTCTGATTCTGATTCTGAATTTCGAATAGATGTTGATGACTGTCTGAGATTCAGAAATAGACTTTGTGTTCCAAGAAATCTAGAGTTGATTCAAATGATTTTGAGTGAAGCTCACAGTAGTAAATTTTTTATACATCCGGGAAGTACAAAAATGTATAATGATCTAAAGAAGCAATATTGGTGGTTGGGAGTGAAAAGAGATATCTCTTACTTTGTTTCGAGATGTTTAATCTGTTAGCAAGTTAAAGCTGAGCATCAAGTGCCATCTAGGTTATTACAACCGATTATGATTCCGGAATGGAAATAGGATCGAGTGACCATGGATTTTGTTTCGGGTTTGCTTCTGTCTACGAAAAAGAAAGACACAATTTGGGTTGTAGTTGATCGTTTGACGAAATCAGCTCATTTTATTCCGATTCGATTTGAGTTTTCACTTGATAAGCTAGTTGAGTTGTATATTTCTGATATTGTGAGATTGCATGGTGTGCCATTGTCAATAATGTCTGACATAGACCCGAGATTTACATCGAGATTATGGAAGAAATTACAAGATGCTCTGGGTACAAAATTGCATTTTAGCACCGCTTTTCATCTGCAAACAGATGGTCAATCAGAACGGATTATTCAAATACTCTAGGATATGTTGAGATGTTGCATTCTTGAGTTTGAAGGTACATGGGAACAGTATCTACCTCTGATTGAATTTGCTTATAATAATAGCTTTCAATCGAGTATCAAAATGGCATCGTACGAAGCATTATACGGTAGAAAGTGTAGAACTCCGTTATACTGGTCTGACCTCTATAAGAATAAGATTTACGGGGTTGATTTGTTCAAAGAAATAGAACAGTAAATAAAAGTAATCCGAGATAGCTTGAAAACTGCCTCTGATCGTCAGAAATCTTATGCGGATTTAAAATGAAAAGATATTGAATTTGAGATAGGTGATAAAGTGTTTCTGAAAGTATCTCTGTGGAAAAACTGTTCCGATTTGGTAAAAAGGGGAAATTGATTCCAAGGTTCATTGGACCGTATGAAATCACCGAGCGAGTTGGACCAGTTACTTATAGATTGAGGCTACCATCTGAGTTAGAAAAGATACATAATGTATTTCATGTATCGATGCGTCGACGGTACAGATCTAATCCTTTGCATGTAATTTCTCCGTCTGATATTGAAATCCATTCTGATATGACTTATGAAGAAAAGCCGATTTGTATTCTGTCTCCTGAAATCAAAGAATTACGTAAGAAGAGAATTTCGTTAGTCAAAGTGCTGTGGCATAGACACAGAGTAGAAGAGGCTACATGGGAGCTTGAAGATTCAATGAGACAACAATATCCGAATCTGTTTAACAGTAAGATTTTCAGGGACGAAAATCCCTAATGGGGGAGAATTGTAACAGTCCAGTTTTGACACTAGTCGGAATAGTAGTTTCGGGACCACAAATTCGAGTCTAAAATATTTTAATATTATTTTCTGTGTCTGTGATATGTGAATTTACTTCTGTGAAATTTCTGTAATTTAATTTGTCTGTTTCTGTGCTCCATTATACAAAAAGGATTTAATCGCATAAAAGGTGACATTAGCATGCTACATGTTTAAAGTATGTATTGGAAATGGCTTTGGACTAATGGGTCCTTATGTGGTTAATTGACCATGTAATGTATTAAATAAACTTGTTGGACTTTAGTAAATGGTTTATTAATGTTTAAATGTAAGGTTATTTTAGTAAATGCTTCATTAAATGTAATTATAATAAAATAAAGTATGAAATGGTTTTGCATGTTCATCATTTTTGGCCGAATATTACCATGGAAATAGGGTTTGAATGCTCAAAATAATTCGGCACTTTGAGGAAGCAATTGTAAGTCCATTTTGACCTGGTTTTTAGTAATTTTTACGTTTCTATGATCGTTGCTTCGTGTTCTTCAAATACCATGTCTAAATTACAGTTTCTATTAAAGATTTCATGAGATGCCATTGTCGATATCATGAGTTTTGAAATGTTTTTGGATGAATTATGAAGGCTCGGTAGATGGGTTATAAGTTTTGTCTTTGAATTTTGATGTAATAGAGTCATTTGGACTAATTTGTGAAAATGGGGTTTTGAAGGACTAAATTATGAATTAATTATGTTATTTGGACTTCTATGGAAGCTATTTATATTTGGCCAAGCTATAGTCTTGGTGAATTTTTCATATTTGTGATTTTGTGAAAAATGGACTAAATTGTCAAAGTGTGAAAATGTAAGGGCAAAAATGTAAAGTACCGTAAATATGTGTATATGGATTAAATTGAATGAAATGAATGATTATTGAATGAAATGAATGATTGGATGGTTGAATTTGTATTGTATTAGATCACCAACAAAGTAAATCGGACTTAGATCGGGGGAAGTCCAAAATAGTTGAATAGTTGACTCGTTGTTCTTGATTGAAATAAATTCTACACATATAAATTGTAAACTATATTGGATGGCCTTGAGTGCCTGATGTATATCTTTTGAGTAAAGTATGATAATATGTTAATAACTGAAAAACTCTGTATGTTTTCAAGCAAAGTCGACATCTATCTATGACATCGTGTAAGACCGTGTCTGGGACACAAGCCTCGATTGAGATTTACGTATAAGACCATGTCTGGGACATCGGTATCGTTTCTAATTTCGTGTAAGACCTTGTCTGGGACAGAGGCATCGATATTGAATTACATGTAAGACCACGTCTGGGACGTCGGCATTGTACTTGATTATGAGCATTAGTATCGTTTATGACCCATCTGATTATAGCGTACGAAATCTGAAAGTGAGTATATGAATTGTATAACCTATGCAGGTACGTTTGTGTCGCACTAAATTTCTAAATATGAAAAACTGTAATATCCCGAATTAGGGCCTAATCAGAATAGTGTTTTGTGACCACAAATAGGAGATAGAAATAATTATTTTATGATTATTTTGAGGTCTATGATATGATTACATGATTGTGTGAAAATTCCGTGAAGAAATTCTATGCATAAAGTGCTTAATTTGAAGTTAGGGACTAAATTGAATAAGTTGCAAAATCTGCATTCTAGAAGTTTCTAGTATGAAACTGCTTTGAAATATTAATTAGGAGGTCTTAAATAGAAATTTGACCAATTTCTAAGTTTATGGACAAAAATTGGACATGGGTAGAATTTTTGGAAAGTTTAGTAAAAAGGGCATTTTGGTCATTTAGGGGTAAAATGAATTAAAATACAAAATTAAAAGCCAATTTTGTTCATCTTCTTCACCATGGATGTGTATAACAAGGGAGACTCCATTGCTAGCGTTTCCAAGCTTCCAAGCTTGATTGTAAGTCCGTTCTAGCCTCGTTTTTAATGATTTTTACGTTTTTGGAGCCCAGTAACTTGATTTAGCTTATGCTAGCAATAATTCAACCTAGGGTTCATAATTGGAAAAATACCCATAGGTGAAATTTGTGTTTTTTGGTGTCTTATGATAGAATATGAGGTTTTAAATTATGTTAGACAACTTGTGCTACTCGGTTTTAAGTGAAAACGAGTAAAAGGGCTTAATTGATAAAAATACCTAATAGTCAAAAGTACATGTTAGAGTGAGAATTTGATGTTGCCATAGAAGGAAAAAATGATCAGCATGTCATAAAACATAAGAAAATAGGATGAAGTTTAATTTCTGAACCTTGGGGCAAAAGTGCAAATATGTAAAAGTTTAGGGGTCAAAATGATAATTTGTAAAAATATGATTTTTGGACCGTATGAATAGTGTGACTAATCATTAGGGTAAATGTGATATTAAAGATGAAGGAAATCGAGATTCGGGCTAAAATCGGGAAAATACAAGGTTATGGACTAAAATGGTAAATTGTCGTTTCTGGATCGAGGTAAGTTCGTATGATAATAATAATGCAATGTTATGTTTGAATTATATTTCTTACTATTATTGCATATATTGTATGATTTAATATATTAGAAAATTTGATGGAATGGTGTTTATGATGTGGAAATATGACATGAAAGAATGTTACATGAAATGCAAGAAAATGATGATACATGACAAGTGATATATGAAATATGTGATATATGTTATGTAAATTATTAAAAGAATTCTTAAAAGCTGATTTGATATTTGAGTTGTGTCTTATTATACTATGAATGGACAATTGGTACTATGGATAGTGAGATCGACACTTCGAGTAAGTTCGTACATAAATAATATATCGATTCTTTTTATGTTATTATATTTTGATATCATATGAAATGTGGCTGCCTATCAAATGGTTATTTGATGTAAGTTATGAATTTAAATTGATTACGGACAATTTAGTAAAATGTTAAAAAGTGAGGAATTTCCCGGTTGAACCTTCGGAATAGAAACGATACAAATGAACTATTGTGAGGTCACGTGTGTAGTACTAAGTGCAGGCTACTACGTGTACCAGATAATTGGTCACATGTGTAGTACTAAGTGCAGGCTACTATGCGTACCCAAAAACTGTGATCACATGTGTAGTACTAAGTGCAGGCTACTACGTGTACCAGATTATTGGTCGCATGTGTAGTACTAAGTGCAGGCTACTATGCGTACCAGATAGCTTCGGCTACAAGTGTAGAAATGGGAAAATGTGCAGGCAATTGTGTATCTATTATAATTTCGATGAGTTCAGCGGGAAATCGATTAAATGAAAATACATGTGAAAGTGATTATGTGATGAACAAGTGCAAGTATATATTTATTTGAATTTATGAGCAATATGCTCAATATTTGAGCGAACCTCGGTAAAATAGAATGGATTAAGTGAATTGTGTAAAAGTGAACTTTAGTAGTAAAACAGTGTTGAACAGCAGCAATGCATGACTTTGAAAATTTACCAAAAATTGTGTATGTTGAATTAAATTTTAAAAAAATCATGGAATTAAATATTTATGAGTCTATTTTCATATAAAGAAACAGGGGGAGCAAAAGAGTTATATATTATGTGATATTATAATTTTTGTGAGACAGTGTCAGAATAAATTCGAGATCCCCTGTTCTGAATTTAGAAATTCACCATAAATTGTAAAAAAAATTATTAAGAGTCATACCTTACATGCATGGATTCCGGAATGCAAGTGAATGAATCCCATCCCCTAGCGAGTGAAGTGCTTACGCCCCTTTCTCTAAAGGGGCGCGCTATTCTTATATAAAACGGAAAACAAACGGCATGGTCGTTGAAATTCTTTACAGGGATAAATTTGGTTTGTAGTGCACGGGGTCAGAGTAGTCATACCCTGAAATAGGGGAAACTTTAATGAATAAACTGTACTAATTGGCTGAACCAAAAATTATGGAAATTTTATGGGAGAAATATATATGAATCTATTTTCATGTAAAATTAACGAAACTAAATTTGGAGTTTTTTAGCTTCAGATATGAATGATTTAGTAACTGTAACTCGATAACACAGCTTAACCTAAACATGTGTAATTGTACAATTATAGTGTTTTATCTTGAAAAGCATGGTAGTAATTGCTTATTATTTCCATATGAACTTACTAAGCGTAAAGCTTACCCATCCTCTCCATTTCTTTAGTATTGGCAGGTCGGCTTGGGGTTGGAGATCGTCAGAGGCAAAATTACACTATCAAACTATCATTTTGGGAGAATTAATTCAAATATTAGAAATATCAAGTGAGTGACATGTATAGGAAGTTGGTTTGTGATATGTATTTTTATTATGATTTTGACCATACATATCAGTCTGCATTGAGTTATCGTATATGATCATGAGATGTAGTCCTTATCCATTATGGTTTATAAGTTAAATTAATCGTGCCATGTCTTATGTTTTGATGTGATGATATAGTTCGCTTTGTTTGTTATGCATGTGTTCAAAAAGTTTTGAATTAAATGAAATTTTATGGCCCGATTTTCGTCTGTGTATTGTTAAGTCTGGTAATGCCTCGTACTCTGTTCCAGCCTTGGATACGGGTAAGGGGTGTTACAAAAACTTTGTCTCTGTGAAATATGTATGGAAATGAAGCATGACATATATGCAAACAAAGGTGCATGGTTAAATATGAAATGTTCTATGAAATGGTTATGAATCTTTATGGTTGAATTGAATTTAGCTTACTAAGCTCTTTGTAGCTTACTCTATGTGTTTACTATCTGTTTTACAGTTATCGTGGCTACTAAAGGCTCGGGGATAGTCGAGGATCGTCACCACACTATCGATTTCATTTTGGTACTTTTGAAAGTGTACATATTTTAAAGTATGGCATGTATAGGCTAGAAGGCCTATGTATATAAGTTTTGATGTGTATATATTATGCCATAGGAGTTGGCTAGCAAATGAAATGTTGTATATAGTTTTGGTATTTGGTTGATGGTGCCAAATGATATATGGTTGTTGTGTTTTATGAGCTAATATGTTTTTGTTATAATGAAGCATGTTTTGAGCATGGAATTGGTTGGAAATTTTGTATGAATGTTGTATGTTATTGCTTGTAGGATTGGACCCAAAATAGAGTGGCAAATTTGGCTTAAACCAAGCTTGCTTGGTGCCACACAGTCAAGGGACACGGGCATGCATTGTGGCCGTGTAAGAAAAGAAATATTCTCCTAAGAACCACACAGTCTTGACACACAGGCGTGTCATATGGCCGTGGGCTAAAGTCAGTAGCTAGCTAAGTATCACACAGCCATAGTACACGGGCGTGCCTATTGGCCGTGTGAAAAAGTCAGTATAGGACATATTTTTGGCATGGCTGGTTCACATGGCCGTGTCTAGTGCCCGTGTGTGACACACGGCCTAGTTGCACGAGCGTGTGACTTTAACAGTTTGAAAGAATTGGTTGAGTTCTAAAAGTTCTAAATGCATTCGTTTTATTTCCGACCTTTCTTAAATGTATGTTTTTAGGTCTCGTAGATCGTATAAATAAATGAATTGTTGATGAATGCCTCTGTATTAATGATATTTAATATATGTTATTCTGTATTGGTCTAAAATGTTCTGTCTATCTGGTAATGCCTCATAACCCTAATCCGATGTCAGTTACGGGTTAGGGTGTTACACTTATTACATACGAACTTAACTCTGATAAAAAAAAGTTAAACTGGTATATTAGTCGAGAACTTTGTTTTTCCCCCGATCTAGATCCGAATTTCATTTTTCTTGATCTATATAATATCAAATTCAACTTATTTAATCATCACTCTATTCAATTTAATCCAAAATTCACTTTAAGGCCTTTTTACACATTTGCCCAAATGTTTCAGTTTTTTTTTACAATTTAGTCCTTATTTTATTAAAACATAAATTCATGCAATTCAACCACAACCCATGTTAGCCGAATTACAATTAGGTCCCTAGCAGCCCATATTTTCCATTTATTTCACATTGTAACCACAAAGTTTCCATACTTTACAAATTAATCCTTAATTTGTATTTTTACTAAAAATCACTTAACAAAACTTGCATAACTATCATCAAACATTTACAGTTCATCATAAAACATCAAAATACTCATGCATTCATCCATGGTAACATCTAAAATCTTTAACAGTTTTGTAAAATAGTCCCTGGGCTAGCTAGACCTAGTTGCAACGATCTCAAAAACATAGAAATCTTTAAAAACGAGACAAAATACATACCTAATTGCCAAGATTTGAAGTTTCCGAATTTCAACCCCTAAATATGGCTTTTCTTCTTGCTAAAAATCGGCTAGGAAGATGATAGCCTTAAAAATTTGGTTTTTGTTTTTATTTAATTAACCTTTAATTACTAAATGACAAAATTAACCTTATTATTAAATCAAATTTTCAATTATACCAAGCCATTATCATCCAATATCTAATTAATGGTATTTTTACCACATAAGGACATTAAATTTAAGGTTCTATAGCTATTTAATACCTTTAGCTATTAGAACTCAAGTTTTACACTTTACGCGATTTAGTCCTTTTTACTAAATTAAGCACTCAAATGATAAAATTTCTTAATGAAAATTTCACACAATCATATTTTCATGCTTTAGACATTAAAATAATAATAAAATAAATATTTTGACTTTAAATTTGTAGTCCCAAAACCACTATTCCGATTTGACTGAAAATAGGCTGTTACAAAGAAAGTGTAAATGATTCCAGCATCTAACCCCTAACTCAGTTCCTTTTTCACCACCTCTTTAATATTTGGATTCAAGCAACGTTGGGCATCCAACATGAGCTTCTTATCTTCTTCTAAAAAAATCTTATGTTGGCAAAGCGTAGGACTAATACCTTTTTAATAAAAAATAGTCCATACAATAGCCTTCTCGGGCTTCTTCAAAGCACTAAGCAATGTCGATTCTTGTTGTAGAATAATTGATAAAGTGGTATTCTCCCCCAAGTATCCATTTTAGATTTTCAGGAAGAGGTTTCAATTGCTGACCTTGAGGCTTAATTATTGGAAAGATCTAGTTCAAAAACAGTTTTCATACATAACGAAAAATTAAAATTTTGAAAATTGAGTTGGTTTGTAATATTTATAGCAATAAACCCTAAATTGAATTTGCACTTTTTTTTGCATATATGTGTAACGCCCCTTACCCAGTCTGGCCACTAGACTCGAGCTATAAAATGGTACAACAGTTAATAAAGCATATCATATACAATTTCAGCTTTAAACATTCGATTAAGCAACAAAACATTCCATAATATGAGCATAACATGATTTATAAACGAGATCGAGGCTCAAACGAGTTTACTAAAGCTCTCAAACCAACCCGAAATCAAATAGGGACTTAATTGAAAACTTAACAAAAATTTTGCAAATTTTAATAAAAAGGGAGTCACATGACCGTGTCACTAGGCCATGTGAAAATTTGCAACCGTGTATAAAGGAGTTGCACAGCCATGTAACTGATAAACCGTAATTTATACATATTTCTATCCTATGCTTAGCATATTTTATGAATGATTTTCCTTAAAATTGGTGAATTCGATGCTCCTAATGCCTTAATTTCATGTTTTATACTCAGGTGAGCATAGGAGAGTGAAAGGAATGAGAAACGGGCTAAAAAAAAGGAGAAAATGGGCCAACGTACGAAATTAACACGGCCTAGACCTCCTCACACGAGTAGACCACACGGGCGTGTCAATTTGGTAGAATCGAAGCACGACTCACACTGGTGGACCACACGACCGTGCCTATTTTGTAACACCCCTTACCCGTACCCGAGGCCGGGATAAGGTACGAGGCATTACTGGACAAACATACAAACATTAAACTAAAATACAGGCCATAAAATTTCATTCATTTTTCAAAACGTTCATTCACTTACACATAGTCCCTTATTTGAGTCTACGGAGCCCAAAACATACTTTAAAAAGGGTTTGGGACTAAACCGAGAACTTACAAAAATCTTGGAAATTTCATGCTTTAAGGCTTCACACGCCCGTGTACCAAAGTCGTGTTCCATACACGACTGAGACACATGGTCGTGTCTCTGCCTGTATATAATATACCTAGGCTATTTTCCAAGCTTTGGTCAACCTTAATCTCTTACACACTTATACATTTATACTAAGATTATCATCTTACCAAATATCTTTAGCTTAATCATCAAGCATTCATATTTAAAGCTAGATCATATCTTTATAAAATACCACAACTCATATGCGCAGAATAACATGTTTGCTTGAAACATTTCAATTCAACTCCATACCCAACAAGCATTACATTGAGACTAGTCATATATATATATATAGATATACATGTCAAGATACATATCATTCTCTTTCTGTTTTCTTATAAACACATCATTTATTTCATTATATCAATATTTCATATACCATAGTTTCCATGTATTCAACATATATTTATTTTCCTCCTCCTCCTCTCCATTCCACATCCTTTATGTATATAGCATTCTTGTAAGTACGATTTCACAATTTACTAATAAATGCTCACATCAAACTATCCACACGAGTCATAGTCACTTACTTATTTATAATTCGAGCTAAAGAGCTCAAAATTAAGATCCGTAAATTTCCCCTGAAACTAGACTCACATATCTTTCCATAATAAAATTTTCATAATTTTTAGTTTAGCCAATTAGTACATTTTATTCATTAAATTTTCCCCTATTTCACTTTCTGACAGTTATGACCTCTCTTCACTAAAAATTAATTATCTCATAGTACAGAACTTGGATAATGTTATTGTTGATTTATATTGAAAATATACATATTAAGGATTTTAAAAATATAATTTTGATCCTCTAATTATTTTTCTCCAAATTTTTGTAATTTTCCAAAGTCAGAACAGGGGATCACGTAATCATTCTGAACCAGTCTCACAAAAACATAAATATCTTAAAATATAGAACTCCTTTACTTGCTATGTTTCTTTTATATGAAAATTGACTCATTAAGATTTAATTTGATACCTCATTTAGTCTCTGATTCAATTTATACTATTTTTTGTGATTTTTCAAAATCACGTTACTGCTACTGTCCAAAACAGTTTTATTGCTAATTCACTCTTTCACACTTTCTTTGTATTAACCTCATTTTAACATACATATCACAAATCATTTTCATCACATTTCATACATCACAAGTATAGGCCCATGATCACAAGGTCACCATAAAATCATCCTCATGTATAACTTACTTGTTTATAACCTTACCACATCCCGTTCACTTAATGTACACATCATTCACATAACCAAGTTCCTGCACTTATTCATCACAAAACTCACAAAGCAATACATAGAGAGTCTCCCGTTGAACACTTCGGATCAATCCTCGATACTTGGTGGTTTCAGCACATAGCTCCACCCATCATATAGTTCGGCTCTCTTGTACACATGGTGAACACTTAGTACCACCCATGTGACCTAGCCAGTTTATCTCGCAGCTCTCTTGTCTACATGGTGTCCTTCACTTGGAACCACGCATGCGACCTAGCTACATATATCCCGTGGCTCTCTTGTCTACATGGTGTACACATAGTATCACCCATGCGACCTAGCTACATCATAATGTCTTGTAGCTCTCTTGTACACATGATGTGCACTCAGCACCATACATGTGACCTAGCTACATACCATCTGTATCATCCAATCTTTCCGAAGGTTCAACCAGGATTTCTTTCTCTTTTCCAACAATTTCACCAATCAAGTCATTATCAACAAGCATATTTCCAATATTATTATAAAGTATCATAATACAAGTAAAATTGATGTGTTACTTACATATAAACTTACATCTCATTTAATATCAATGCAATAACATTAAATTACACATTGCCTTATTAAAAATCATATGAACTTACAATTTCCCATAATATCCATAATCATAGAAATCACATTTATGTATGATAATTCAATGCACTTCATGTACCATTGACATATTTTTAAATCAATTCATAAACTGGGCACCATAAACATTTAATTTAACATAATTCAATTAATTCACTAAATTTAACTTTCAAATATAAAATACAGCATTATTGCTGTATTATTATCACACCAACTTACATACTTTCAACACCTCGGCAATTATAGTAAATATATCAATTTTACATTGAAACATGCATAAATTAATGCTTATTATACATATGAACTTACCTCGATACTAAAACGGCCATTTACCTACTTTTCCAATTTTCGATTTTTCTCTCATTCTAGGTTCAAATCTCGTTTTCCGAGATCTAAAACATCATATTTTACTTATTTAATTAATGTACTATTCAAAACAGTCCTTAACTCAAACTTTGGAAAAATTACAATTTTGCCCCTAAACTTTTGCATATTTACACTTTTGCCCCTAGGCTCGAGAATTAAATTTCATCCCTTATTCTTATGTTTTATGACATGCTGATTACTTTTCCCTTCTATGGAAACATCAAATTCTCACTCTAACATATACTTATGACTATTAGGTATTTTTACCGATTAAGCCCTTTTACTCGTTTTCACTCAAAACGAGTAGCACAAGTTGTCTAACATAATTTAAAACCTCATGTTCTATCATAAAACATCAAAATAAACACATTTCACCTATGGGTATTTTTCCAAATATGAACCCTAGCTTAAATTATTGCTAGAATAAGCTTAATCAAATTACCGGGATTCCAAAAATGTAAAGAACTTGAAAAACAGGGTTAGAACGGACTTACTATTGAGCTTGGAAAGCTTGAAAACCCTAGCCATGGCTTCCCCCATGATAATTTCGGCCTCCATGAAAAAGATGAGTCAATTTTGGCTTTATTTTCCCTTTTTATTTCTTTTAATTACCAAATTACCAAAATGCCCTTCCTTACTAAACTTTCAAAAATTCCACCCATGTCCAATTTTTGTCCATAACTTAGAAATTGGTCAAATTTCTATTTAGGACCTCCTAATTAATATTTCAAAGCAATTTCATACTAGAAACTTCTAGAATGAAAGTTTTGCAACTTATTCAATTTAGTCCCTAACTTCAAATTAAGCACTTTATGCATAGAATTTCTTCACGAAATTTTCACACAATCATGCAATCATATCATAGACCTCAAAATAATCATAAAATAATTATTTATATCTCAGATTTTGTGGTCCCAAAACCTCTATTCTAACTAAACCCAATTTTGGGCTATTACATATTTAACAGGCTTGACTATGGCCTGCAGTAATTGCACACGGGCGTGTCCCTGCGGAGCCCAACTTGAGTCCAATTCGGAAAAGGCCAATTTTGAGGGTTCTTAGGCATTCTAAAGCCTATAAATACACCCTAGAGGAGGAAGAAAAAGGGGAAACAGAGAAGGAAGTAGGGAACTGCTCAAGGAAAGCCGATTGTTCCATCTTAGAAGCCGGATTCATCATCAAGACTTAAGATCTCCCCTCAATTTCCCCCTAGGAGTTTTGGGTTTTTCTTTATGTTTTGTATTCATTATTCTTCTGAGATGTTTACCTTTTAAGTTATGAACTAAAACCCCTAAATACCTAAGGGGAATGAAACCTAAGACAGATATTGTTATTATATCTGAATTGTATGATAAATATTTGACTTGTTCTTAATTATGTGTTCTTAATTCTTGTTTTGATATTCCAGGATTTTGATTCAAGTTAAGCTCTTATTCAGAGGAGAAATAGACCCAGTCTAAGAGTACATTTTTCATAATTAAGCGAAGTTGATTGCGCACCTAGAGATAGGGTGACAAGATTTTGCCAGATTAGGGTGAAACCTAATAAGGGGATCCATAGATCGAGTTAATGCAACCCTAGGGAGTTAATTAGAAAGAGATTTCAATTATTCAACCTAGGGTTAGATGTTTTTAGTCTCGAGAAGGATAAGAATATAACTTAGGGATTTCTACGGATCAAGTCAAATGAATAAATCGTCCGATTCAAAGTCAAATAACAAGTGAAGTCTAGGTGGATTTTTCCTTAGGTATTGTCTTAATTCAATCGTTTTTCCAAAAGTAATTCCCCAATTCTATTTTCTGTGAATTCTTAGTTTAGTTAATTAGTTAGTTAAAACAAACCCCATTATTCCTAGGCTAGATAATAAAAAGATAGTCATTAGTAGTAGTTTTAGTTCCTTTGGGTTTGACAATTCGGTCTTGCTAAAGCTATACTACTGTTCGATAGGTACACTTGCCTTCATCGTGATAATAGTTAGTTCAAAAACGATTCATTATAAAATTTTAAAACCTATCACAAATATCACATATCAAGTTTTTGGCACCGTTGTCGAGGAACTAAGATATTAGGAACACTCAATTTTTATTACTTTAGCCATTTACTTTTACTGCAATTTAAATTTATTTCTAATTTTTATTACTAATTCTTCTTTTTCCCTTTTTCTGGCAGGTTGTTATAGTTTATGACTAGAAGAAATCTGTCAGGACCATTGCTTTTTGATAGTGAGATCGATCGTACAGTTCGCAAAAACCAATGAGAAATAAGGCAAAGCTTAAGATACATAGAGAACGAGAAAGAGGATGATATTCAAACACCAACCGAGGAGATGGCTGAAAACCAAGAAAATCGGCTACCTCCTACGATTGTTGTTAATCAGAATCCTGCTCCGCGCACTATGTATGATTATGCTAAACCTAATTTAACAGGAATTGAGTCAAGTATAGTTTGACCTGCTATTGCTGCAAATAATTTTGAACTGAAACCTAACACAATTCAAATGATACAACAGTTTGTTCAGTTTGATGGTTTGCAGGACGAGGATCCCAACGCTTACTTGGCAAATTTCCTAGTATTTTGCGATACCTTTAAAATTAATGGCGTTTCTGATGACACCATCTATCTTTGGTTGCTTCCCTTTTCATTAAGTAATAAGGCTAAACAGTGGTTGAACTTGTTACCACGAGGGACAATCACTACTTAGGAACAAATGATTGAAAAAATTTTATTAAAATATTTTCCACCGGCTAAAATAGCGAAATTACGTAATGATATCTCTTCTTTTGTGCAGATGGATTTAGAAACACTCTACGATGCATAGGAGAGATGCGAGGACCTTTTGACAAGGTGCCCTCACCATGGATTATCGATTTGGCTACAGGTTCAAACGTTCCATAATGGCCTGAATCCTTCGACTCGGTAGATGATTTATGCAGCCACTGGAGGAACTATCAATAATAAAACACCTGAGGCGGTTTACGAATTTATTGAGGAGATGTCAGTGAATAACTATCAGTGGCAAGTTATGAGAACAAAGCCGATGAAAGCAGCCAGTGTTTTCAACCTCGACGCGGTTACTATGCTATCTAACCAAGTAGAACTCTTAAATAAAAAGATTAACGGTTTGTGTAGTTCTACTCAGGTACATCTAGTGATGAGGTGCGATTCTAATGGAGGAGGAGCGTGCACAGAATATCAACCCTTCAACCCTTACATTGAGGAGGAACAAATCCAATATATGGGTAACAATAACTCTAGATCCCAAAATAACCCATATAGTAACACTTATAATGCAGGTTGGAGGAACGATCCGAATTTCTCATGGGGCGGTCAAGGAAATCAAAGGCCACAACATCCTCCGGGTTTTCAACAACCACCTTACTAGTAAGAAAAGAAGCTGAACCTTGAGGAGATGCTAACCAAATTCATCTCGGTGTCAGAAACCTATTTTCAAAATACCGAGACAGCACTTAAGAATCAACAAGCATCGATCCAAGGGCTCGAAACTCAGATGGGACAGCTTGCCAAGTTGATTTCTAAATGACCACAAGGTAGCTTGCCAAGCAACACAGAATCTAACCCAAGGGAGAAACTCAACGTGATTACTAGTCAAGATGAGGAAGGGTTAGTCACACTTGAACCAAAACCAAGACAAGAAGCTGAGATAAGCAAAGACAAAGGTGAGGTAGACCACAATGAGCAGAAATCGGTAAGTACAGAATACAAACCTCGTGTGCCATACCCTAATGCGACAAGGAAAGACCACTCAGATGAACAATTTGGTAAATTCCTTAAACTCTTAAAAAAATTACATATTAACTTACCGTTTATTGAAGCTCTATCATAGATGCCAAACGCAATGAAATTTTTAAAAGAGCTTTTAGCAAATAAATAGAAGTTGGACGAGGCTTTGCATGTGAAGCTAAACGTAGTTTGCTCAGCTATTCTACAGAATAAACTACCTAACAAATTGAAAGATCCAGGGAGTTTTACTATTCCTTACTTAATTGGTGGTTTAGATGTTAATAATGCATTAGCTGATTTACGGGCTAGTATTAACGTCATGCCTTACAAAATGTTTAAACAGCTAGGTCTTGGAAACCCAAATAGACTAGCATGAGCATTCAATTAGCAGATAAAACTATAAGATTTCCTAGGGGTATTATTGAAGATGTGTTAGTTAAAATCGATAAATTTATATTTTCCATTGACTTCGTTGTTCTAGACATAGAGGAGGATAGAAACACTCCTTTGATTTTAGGAAGGCCCTTTTTAGCAACTGCTAGAATGATTATTGATGTTGGCATAGGTGAGCTCACACTTCATGTGGAAGACAAAACAATCACCCTTCAAGCTTGCAATTCCGGCAACACATCGAAAATTGAAGGTGATTGTCTAAACCATTCTACTAAAACTAACAATATGGTGCAACCTACTTTGCAGGAAATGAGTTTGAAGGAAGTACATGAGCCATTTTCAAGCAATAGTAGAGGACCTATTCATAAAGAACGAAGGCTACAAATCGAGGAGCTAGGTGAATGGTGGACACATAAACCGAGAACACATGATGAACCAAAACTGCGCCAGAACAAGCTTAATACCTTTTCAAATCAACTTAAGGCGGGAGATAAAGTTTTATTAGATGCTGCAGATCCTCACATTGTCACTGCCAAACCGAATGAAGAAATTCCTCTTACAGTACTTAGCATTTTTCCATTCGGTTTAGTCCAGGTAAGTCATCCCAAGCTCGGAACTTTTAAGTTAAACAATACTTACCTAAAACCTTATTTTGATGAAATTCACAGCAGGAATGAGGAGTATAAACTCCTCGAACCACCATGACCATTCAATGGAGAGGTAAGTCAGGTGTAGACTATAAATAAGCGCTTCTCGGGAGGCAACCTGAGCACTAACTGTATTAACTTCTTTAAATTTTAGTGTTTAACACCTAACTTACTAACGGAGCTCTTAAATACAGGTTTCCCACACAGACAGGGCCTAGCACACGGGCGTGCCCTAGGCCATGTGGAAATAGGGCAAAGATTTTTCCCAGCACGGGCTACGATAAATCGCCACGGTCGTGTGACATGGCCGTGGGCAAACCTACCAAAACAACACAGGCGTGAGACACACCTGTGCCTTGAAACCATGGCCAAACCTGTCAAATTAACACGGACGTGTGACACGCCCGTGCCAAGTAACCGTGGTCAAACCTGTTAGATTAACACGGGCGTGGGCTAATTGTCAGACGCCCCCAAATTTAAAATTCGCGAATCACACGGGCAAAAATTGGGGAACACGGGCGTGTTCCATGGCCTTGTGTCCCAAAATCTATAAATACCCTACACTATTCATTGTCTTATTCACTCAAAATCCCTAACCCTAGCCGCTGCAAGTCCACACGGCCTCCCTACCACGCCTGTGCTCTGCTCCCCACTCTATTTTTTGACGCCCAATCTCTCTCCCTTAGCGTTTGTTTACTCTTTTCACTTTTATTTTACTTATTTCTAATGTTTATTGTCAAAATAATCTTCATTCTTCTCATAATATTTTCATTTTGTGCATTATTCTATCATTTAATTTGCATTCTTAGGTTATTTATCATACATGTCATGTTGAATCGAGTTGTTAGGAAAGCCTCATTCTATTGTCATACCCATGTCGTTACTATACTCATTATCATGCTATTACCATGCTAATGTCATGAAATTATGCTATGTAATTGATTATTCTGGTTGAGTTTGGTTAGTATTAGTAGCTTTGGCTGAAATTGTTAGTTCAAATTCATGGCTTTTCCCTTTTCAAATTCGTTTGCCTAGTATTATTCTTTTTTATATTGCAGGTACACCATGTCATCTTCACGAGGAAAGAAAGCCATCGTCCCTGCTTCGAAGAAAAGGAAGGGAGCGTCATCTTCCTCGGGTTCTACCGCGAAAATTCATCACCCTTTTCCTGCAGTTCCCCATTGGCCCCCAAGAAGAACTTTTCTAGATTCTACGGCCCGACCCTTGGAAGTGGGCCGCTGTATAAACTGGGCCGCGCTAGAACAAGTCCAACTCACCGATGCAATTTGGGCCCTCCTCACCACCGACCCTTGGGGGCTTTTCTTTGAGATTTTTGAGCCGACATATCTCGAACTCACGATGGAACTCTGCTCAACGTTCCATCTCCAGACCGTGATGGCCTGTTTTGATGACCCGAGAACAATCTAATTTTGCCTCGGTAGTCTAGTCTGCCAATTGAACGTCTCAGAGTTTGGAACCGCTTTGGGTCTATATACAGAGGAGTTTAGGGATGAGAACAACCTCGACACTCTCCACCGCCACATCCAGTACTCTCCCTCGAAGTGTTGGGATGCCCTCACCCCCGGCGCTGCCTCCTACAATCCTAGTCGTTCCAAGGCATCGGCTCTCCCTCCATCTCTGAGGTACTTATAGGCCATTTTGGCTCACACGTTAACAGGAAAGAGAGAGAGCACTGGTGTCATCAACACTCACGACGCCAACTTTCTATGGTGTATGTCGCATAGACCTTGCTTATTTCATTGACCTCGCCATTCAACATCAGACAGAGTGGCATAGGAAGGGGGTCATCTCTATTAGGCCCTATGTGACGTAGTTGGCTCGGCATTTCGGAATCCTCAGCACAGCAGTCCAATAGTCCTCCCTCACTCTCATGGGCCAAATCTCCCCACATGGCATCTCGAGCATGCGAAGTATGAGGATGATCGAGAAACGATGTGGCACCTTCCCTCCTCAGTACCGTCTCGCCCAATCCACTGAGGAGGAGGCCCCTGAGGACATTACTGATGATGTCCCTCCACATCACGAGGACCCACCGTCTCAGCCACCACCACCACCCTCCAGTTTATGCGACGACTTCATACGCTGACATCTTTTAGTGCCTAACTCGATTCGAGCAGCAATGTTTTCAACGCTTCGATCACATTGATGCTACACTACACCAGATTTGTCAGCACTTCCACATCTCATCGCCGCCCCTACCTCGCGAACCATCTAGCGATGAAGATGTTTAAAAACTTTTGTTTATTATTTTATGTTTTTAGTTTTTCTACTTTAAGACTACATTTTATTTTTCTTTAAGCTTATTTTTATTAGGTTTTATAATTTTTGTTTAACAATTTTGAATTTCAGTTATTTCCTATCGAGTAATTATTCTTTCTTATATATTTTCTAAAAAAATTCTTGATTCTATCACAGTCATAAAGAGCTCCAAAGCTCACTATTACTCAGAGACTCGAAACTCCACTGGGAAAGGTTCTCCACGACTGTCATGTCCTGCTCGACCACAACCATAACCAAATTCAGATATAATATTCTTTTTGCGCAGGACTTATGGACTAATGAACCTCTAGCATTGCCGGAGTATCCTCCTCCACCCTCCCGCTGATTATTCTCCAAAACTCCAGTTCATGGAAATTCATTCATCACTCAGGAAGTTTCACTTCTCTCCCTATCTTATTTTTATATTCTTTTCTATATATCTATCTTTGTACATTGAGGGCAATGTACATCTTAATTGTGGGGAGTATTCATTTTTATATCAAAAAAATCCCTGAATGATTGTCTTGTTCTCTTCAAAAGCTCTCATATCATGTTTAGGATAAATTTTGATTGATTTATGATTTTTATTGATATATATTAAATTAAAACATAGAAATTCATGCATTGATTATTTAAACGTTAAGATATTAGAGAATTAAGCATGATAAGTTGATTTTTAAGAATTTAAAATTTTAAGTTGTTTCCCCAAGTTTAGGTATTATCTTGAATTGAAATCCACAAGTTTAAACATCAAAAAGCCATAATTGTTTGTGAGATCTTGAGCCTTTAGAGCATCTATTATTTCTTTCATGCTCACTTTCATTATGAGTGCATCAGTATTGAATTGTTATTCTAGAACTTGCTTGACTATGCATGTCAAGACCACACCATTTGATTTGATATGTCAAAATGATAAAGGCACTTAGGTTTAACCCACTCACTCTATAAAAGCCTACCTTCACAATTAACCCTTAGTGAACCCCCTTGAGCCTAACAACCCATTCATTTATTTACCCTCAATATTAACCTATAACACATTACTGTTGAAATCCCCTAAATTAATTTGATCCCTATTTTTGTCGAGATTTGAATTAGAATAATTACTTAGCTATGTTTTATTTTATTTTGTAATTTGACTTATTTTAAAAAATATATAAAAAATAAATAATAATATATATACATGTATACATTTTAGTAGTAGTGATCTACTGATCTAAAGAGTTAAATTCCATATTGTGAGAAAAAGCTCTGTTGTACGTAATTGATGACTAGCCATTTTTCTAGCTAGGCAATTTTTCAATTCAATCTCGATTCTAACCTTTTCTTTCAGCTTGTGACGACACCCTCTAACCAAAGCCACGTTACAACCTTCTAAAGACCTTTTGATTGATGTTTCCTCTCAATTTATAGTGGTGGAGATTTGATTTTCATGCAAGCCTATGGTAATGACTTTTCATTATTGACTATTGAGTGCTTCATTTATTGTCCTTAAACACCTCGAGTTATTTGAGTGAATTTTTAGTGAGGATGTTAAACTCTGTGACATTTTGAATCAAAGGTAATTACTTAGACGAGGGGAGACACCTATGTTTTCATGATAAAATACTCAACTTGGAATGTTTGAAACTTTGATGTTCTTTCAATTGAATTTTCAATGTATGATTACCTATGGATTATTTTGAGATATTATCGATAGAAATTATAAGTTGAGAAGAATTTATTTTGATTATGAGTTGAGGATTTTTCTTGAGGACAAGCAAATGCTTAAGTGTGGGGGTATTTGATAAATCGTAATTTATACATATTTCTATCCCATGCTTAGCACATTTTATGAATGATTTTTCCTTAAAATTGGTGAATTCGATGCTCCTAATGCCTTAATTTCATGTTTTATACTTAGGTGAGCATAGGAGAGTAAAGAAACGAGAAACGGGCCAAAAATGGAGACAATGAGCCAACATACGAAATCAACACGGCCTGGACCTCCTCACACGGGCAGACCACATAGTCGTGTCAATTTGGTAGAATCCAAGCACGAATCACACTAGTGAACCACACGGCCGTGCCTATTTAACAGGCTTGACCACGGCCTGAAGTAATCACACACGGGCGTGTCCCTGTCGAGCCCAAGTTGAGTCCAATTCGGAAAAGGCCAATTTTGAGCGTTCTTAGGCATTCTAAAGCCTATAAATACACCCTAGAGGAGGAGGAAAAAGGGAACACAGAGAAGGAAGTAGGGAACTGCTCAAGGAAAGCCAATTGTTCCATCATAGAAGCCAGATTCATCATCAAGACTAAAGATCTCTCCTCAATTTCCCCCTAGGAGTTTTGGTTTTTTCTTTATGTTTTGTATTCATTATTCTTCTAAGATGTTTACCTTTTTAGTTATGAACTAAAACCTCTAAATACCTAAGGGGAATGAAACCTAAGACAGATCTTGTTATTATTATCTGAATTGTATGATAAATATTTGACTTGTTCTTAATTATGTGTACTTAATTCTTGTTTTGATATTCCAGGATTTTGATGCAAGTTAAGCTCTTATTCAGAGGAAGAATAAACCCTGTCTAAGAGTACCTTTTTCATAATTAAGCGGAGTTGATTGCGCGCCTAGAGATAGGGTGACAAGATTTTGCCAGATTAGGGTGACACCTAATAAGGGGATTCATAGATCGAGTTAATGCAACCCTAGAAAGTTAACTAGAAAGAGATTTCAATTATTCAACCTAGGGTTAGACGTTGTTAGTCTCGAGAGGGATAATAATATAACTTAGGGATTTCTACAAATCAAGTCAAATGAATAAATCGTCTGATTCATAGTCAAATAACAAGTGAAGTCTAGGTGGATTTTTCCTTAGGTATTGTCTTAATTCAATCATTTTTCCAAAAGTAATTCCTCAATTCTATTTTCTGT
The DNA here is from genome assembly GCF_007990345.1 of Gossypium hirsutum. Classification (NCBI taxonomy): domain Eukaryota; kingdom Viridiplantae; phylum Streptophyta; class Magnoliopsida; order Malvales; family Malvaceae; genus Gossypium; species Gossypium hirsutum. The sequence goes on from NC_053435.1 coordinate 52,439,725, forward strand.
GAATTCTTAGTTTAGTTAATTAGTTAGTTAAAACAAACCCCATCATTCCTAGGCTAGATAATAAAAAGACAGTCATTACTAGTACTTTTAGTTCTTTTGGGTTCGACAATCCATCTTGCTAAAGCTATACTACTGTTCGATAGGTACACTTGCCTTCATCGTGATAATAGTTAGTTCAAGAATGAATCATTATAAATTTTTAAAACCTGTCACGAATATCACGTATCTATAACTCACTAATGTAATAGCTCGATTTTAGGCCTAGTCAGAATAATGGTTTCGAGACCACAAATTTGACGTAAGAAAATTTATTTTTATTATTTTTTATGGTCTACAATTTAATGGAATGATTTTGTGAAAATATCGTTCGAAAATTTTGATGTTTGGGCACTCAATTTAGTCAAAAGGACTAAATTGTAAAAAGTGAAAAAGTTGATTTCTACAAGTTAGAGGTGTCCAATTGTTATGAAATTTTAAGTTGGAGGTCCTTATATGGTAATTAGAACATTGGTCAAGTTGGTGGACAAAAATGGACATGGTTAGGCATGTTTCCAAAATTTTTCATTAAGGGCATTTTGGTCATTTAGTTATTAAAATGAATTAAAAACAAAATTAAAAGCCAATTTTTGTCCATCTTCATCCACTTGGCCGAAACGTGTATGGAAAAACCATGGATAGGGTTTTTCAAGCTTCCAAGCTCGATTGTAAGTAAGTTCTAGCCCCGTTTTTAATGATTTTTACTTTTTTTAAATCCTCGTAACAAGATCTATCTATTTATACCATTTATTTAAGCTAGGGTTGATGTTTAAAAATTTACCCATGTGTGACATGCATGTGTTTTGATGTTTCATGATAGATTATGAAAGTCTGATGTGTAAGAAATGACTTTTACTAAGTAATTTTCGGTGAAAACGTCCAAAAAGACTAGATTGTAAAAGTTATAAAATATGTAGTAAAAGTGTATTTTAATGGAAACTGTGGGCTGTTATAGTTATGAAAATGATTCGGCTAGGCTTGTATGTTAAATAAATTGAATAAAAATATTTTACGAGCCTAGTGGAAAAAGTGTAAATATGACAAAGTTTAAGGGCAAAAATGTAATTTTTCCATAGTATGATTTTTGGGTCACATTGAATAATGTGACTAATAATTGGGCTAAATGTGATGTTATAGATCAAAGAAAACGAGATTCAGGCCTAGAATTAGGGAAAAAGAGTAATTGACAGTTAGGTCCCTCTTTGTCATTTTTGGTGTCGAGGTAAGTTCATGTGTAAATAATGCAATATTATGATCATATTTTTAATGCTTTATTAACGTATGAGTTTCTTTATTAATTTATAAGTTTCTATGTTTAAATTGTTATGATGAGTGCATGAACGACGTTATGGACTATGAGAATGACATTGTAAACGTGTTCGACAAGGATATGACATTAAGAAAATCCCGTTTGAACCTTAGGAATAGTTTAGGATACAAGTGACATGCCACTAGGAACCAAGTGATTTATGAGCTCATGAGATATGTGATAAATGTTTATGTGGTTCCGGGTGCTGGTCTTGTACGTCCTAATGGTGGCTGGGTAGTCCGACATGTGTTGCGGATACCTGACAGCTTGTGTGAGTAGCCCGTGTAGCTACATCTTGATTGACAGCTTGTGTGAGTAGACCCGTGAGTAGCTCGAGAATGAGCTTTTATGTGTTATGTGATATGAGGTAGCTTTAGCTACGTATGTGGCACTATTGTGTGAGCCTTTTGTGTATCCAATAGTATTTCGAGTGTTCAATGGGTAAATCAAAAATGAGTATGAGAATGAAATTACTATGAGTAAACAGGCATATACGTAAGCCTATAATTGTAAATTCATGATTATTGTGGAAATAACTGTTTATTACCCACTGCGATTGATAGTGTACATACTTGGGATGTTGGATATATAAGAAATATAAATGATGATTACGTGTTAGGCTTTTGGGCCGAATTGTGATGTGATCCAATATGTTTACATGCTTAAGTTGTATTTCAACAAGTATATCAATGATGAGATGAAAAAATGTATAAATATGTTACGAGATGGAACAAGCATGTACAATAACTCATGAGTAATGAGCTCGGTGTGTGATGAACATTCGGTAAGAATGTATTCAAGTAAGTTACGCTTGAGAAATATCGATAACCTTATGAATATTGATTTACACTTAAGATGAATGGATACATGATAAGATTTGATAATGATCATGTGATAGGTTTATGAGCCTAATTGAATTGTGATATAGTATGGTTTATTTATTTAAATTGTGTTTCACTTGATATGAGGAAAAGGAAAGACAGGCATAATTGCCGAATAAAGTCATTTTGTGAATATAGTAAGATACGAGCTTAGACAAGTGAAAGGTGGTTGAACTATATGTTGAAATGATTACTTATAAATAATGTACATGTGATTAAGAGGATGAAAATAACTTGTTAAATAATGTGATATGTTATAATAGGGAGACTATGGTGCCTAGGCTAATGCCAAGGCATGTAAATGGTGTTTATAAGTTAAAAGAGTAAGCACTTTGAATGAATAAGTGGTAATCTTGAGATTTAACGCAAATTGTAATAATAGTATTCTTATGGATGGATATAGTAAATGAATGTTAATAGTTTTTTATTATTTGCATATGAACTTACTAAGCTCTATTGCTTACTCCATTCCTTTCCTATCTTTTATAGGTTAATTTAGCTAGCTCGGGTTGAAGTTCGCCGGAGATGCTATCACACTATCAAGTTATCATTTGGGTATAAGTGAATGCAAGTATTTTAAGTTTATGGCATGTATGGGGACTTGGTATATTGATTAATTATGTCATTGTTAATGTGGCCAAATGTTTTAGCTTATAATGGTTATGGTCCAATTTGTATATAGCCATGAATGATGGCTTATATTGATCATATGATTATGCGTGTGCCTATGTCTTTGAGATGTGGTTTGTGATTGTGTGTATGTGATGGGTTTTGTTATTAGTGATGAATGCTTGTTGATATTGTATTAGCATGTGTTGGTCATAATTGTGGATGTTTTAGTTGCCTAAGTATGTTATGTTTGTGCCTTTGAATTGATGTGAGTGTATATGTGAATAAGGGTGGCAAATGGCTTGGAAAATTGCCTTTAATTTGTCCATACGGGCGTGTGTCTTGGTCGAGTGTGACACACGGTTTGCGCCCATGGGCATGTGATCCGGCTGTGTGTCCCTTGCATCTTAATTTTTGGCAAAACAGAATGTACAGTAGCCATCAGATGAGCAGAGACACGGGCGTGTGTCACAGCAGTCTGGAGGACGCGGCTTAAGCACACTGGTGTGTGACTTGGCCGTGTGACCTCAATTTAATGAGGACGTCATAAACATAATGCGCTTTAAGATGGACACGACCTGAATCATGGGCGTGTGATATGCCACACGGGCGTGTCCCTTTAGCCCACACGGGCGTGTGGTCCTGTTTCCTGATGAAAATCTTCTAAGTTTCCCAAAAGTTCCTAAACTTCTCGGTTTAGTCTCAAACCACTCCCAATTTATGTTTTGGGCCTCATGGGCCCATATAAGGGACGATATACAAGTGAATGAATGATTTTAAATTGAATGAAATTTTATGGCCTGGTTTTGTATGTTTACTTATGTTTCAGTCTAGTAACGCCTCGCACCCTGTTTTGGCGTCGAATACGGGTAAGAGGTATTACAACTATAGTCTTTTTTATCTAAATGCAAAAAAATTCAAGTTAATGTCACACGGCCCTGCACCAGGACCGTGTAACAAATTGAGACCATATGGAAAATTTAATAACCATATGAACAGTACTACACGGACGTGTGGCTAACCACCTCCAAATGTACTAACATCCAGAGTGTCAATACTGTAGTAAAAGATATAGATATGTGAGGTGATATTTGCAAGTATATGGGTCTAGTTGTAATATAGTTACAATGGAGTAGGTAAGTACTCCGAGGATCATACCCAAGGGAGGTAAGTGCAGATCAATTTTAACCTAAACCACCGAAAGATCTAATTAGTACTTTAATTTACTTATAGTATTGAAGTAAAATAAAGTACTTTTAGTATTTTTATAATAATAAAATAGAATAAAGAAATAAAATTCAAAAGATCAAAGAGTAGATTTAAATCAAATATGAATATGTATGATTATCTCGCTACGACAGTCCCCATTAATTGTCCCTTAGGGTTCCTCATGAATCAACTAGCCGTTATACCAGCAGGATCTTTCGGTCTTGCACTTAAATAATGAGTCAGCAGGACGAATAAGCCAGACCAATTTTGGGTTAATTCCTACATTGATGACTCCCTAGGGTTGTCAGGCCTAGGGTTTAGGTTATTTCTTTCCAAAACAACTGATCCGTTGAGTAACCCAAAAAAATAGTTAACATATTATACCTCCACTCGCTAATCCCCCATAAATGGATTAGTTCCTCATGGTTTTCATAAACAATATGGAATTGATGTAAGAGAGCATGATGAATGAATTGAAGTGTAGAGTTTAGGAAAATACTTGATTTGTAGTAAACATGAATATGGATCCACAGAGTTTGATTGTCTTCACAAATCATATCTCTCGATAAAACAATCACAACTTGAAAATAAATTTAAAAACCTAAAAGAAGGAAAATCTAAATTGGAACTAAAAGTAGAAAACTAAACTAAGGAATTTGTGTCCATAACATGTGGTAAACGAGCCTATTTATAGATTTCAGGTGGTCGTCATCCTTAACCCTAGGTTAGTTGATGTTCTTGAGCTTTAAGTTTGATTGTGTGGGCCAAAATGCCCCCTAGCTCATGTTTAATTCTCATCCAGAGTCAATGTCATGACACACCAGGGTTTCTGTCATGACATAGGAGTCAGTATACTCCTCTTGGGATATCTAATTTTAGTGCATTACAACATATACAAGTAATAAGGGCCTCACCTGTAAGGATTCATCAACAAATCATACAAGTAATTTGATTATTCGAGCAGAATACAAATAGTCATTTATGTGTTTGTTTAATGTAATGTCCATTCATGCATAAGATACATAAGTCACATAGGACTTTTTGGCTTGTAACATTTTGAGACTTAGGATAGGTATGGAATTCAAAAAAGTAAGGATCAAAAGGATTACGAACACGAAAATAGTTTGGCGTATCGCATTGATCACTATTTTTCCCCCTTAGTGACCCTTACCCGCTCACCGCCTTATTTCTCATTCTTTCACCTTCCTTGTTTCTCTCCACATAGGAAATCATAACATGACATAGTAACTATGGATAGCCTATGAGTTTTTGTGCACTAATGAATGAGTTTTTCTTATTCTTGTGACTTTGTCACTTTTCTTTTTCAATTCATCTCACTCACAAATGTGTTTTGCTTTTTAAGAATTCTTTTTTTTTGTAGTCGTATTACTTTTCTTTTTAAATTTTCCTTTTGCTTTGCACTTTCAGGCTAACCTATAGTTATCATATCACACCAATCTTTCTTATTTCACTCTATTTTTACAAAATATGTCGTGATCTATCTACTTAACCCTCAATACGTATGGTTGAATGTCTACAGTCATGCAGCTCAGGACCAAAGAAAAAGGGCAAATACAAATTAACATTTTAAGGGTCAGTTATTGTAATAAGGTTCAACAAGAAGTGTTGTTGTGACAGCCCTAAAGTGACCTTAGTCAGAAAGCAGTTTCGGGACCGCTAAACCGAGTCACCAAATTATTTGAATGTGATATTTATGGTCTAAAATATGTGAATATGAATGTGTGAAAATTTTAAGCTTCGATCTAGTTAATTGCATGTGAATGTAGTACATAGGACTTGTGTGACACTTTTGAAATGTGATAGGCTAATCTATAAGGATCTAATAGTGCATGTAATCAAAAGGGAGGACTTGCATGTCAATTTTCCCCCCTAATTAGTAGTGGCCGGCCATGAGCATGAGGGTGGACAAAATGTTATGGCTAAAACATGTCATAAACATGTTGGGTTAATGCTTCATGTAAGGAATAATAAAATAAAGAGCATGGGCAATAAAGTATTAGTGTTAGTAGGATGAAAAAAGAAAGAAAGAATGTGTGTGATTGTTTCCCCCCCATTGCCGTGAGTTGAAGGAAAGAAAACAAAAAAAAAAGTGTTCATCCTTGAACATCTTTGGCCGAAAAATTTAAGGAGAAAGGAAGAAGAAAGGTTGAAGAGGTTCGGCCATGCATGTAACTAGGCTAAGGTATGTTTGATGTTGCTCCATGAGATTCATGTATATTTTAGTAGTTAGCTTGAGTTCTAACTAGCCCATGGTTCAAATCTTTACTATGTCATGGAGATGATATTCGGCTAAGGTGGATTTGTGTTGATGTCATTTGCATGCTAAAAGTGAAGCTTTGTAATGATGCATGTGATGGTGGATTGATGATTCTTGAATCTTCTTTTTAGCATTTTTGAGTGAGACATTAAGTTCTTTGTTTAACCATGACCAAAATTGAAATGGTATGGTGTTGTGATGCATTCGGCCATGGTAGGAAGTAGAAGAGAAATATGGTTGTTGTTCACGTTATTTGGATGAGAAATGGTAGTAAGGTGAAGTGCAAACGTTAGTGTTTGATTTACTAGTGTATATATGTGTATTGGCCAAGTTTTGGACTTGAAACAAAATGGTGTTTAGTCAATACAAGTGACCATACTTGTAGAATGTATTAAGTGCTGCAATCGGCCTCAACATAGACATGCATGTTCGGCCACATGAATGAGTACATAAGTTGATGTGTATGTTCGGCCATAGGTAAGCATATTGATGGCTTTATCTTGACTTAGAAAATTCGGCTAAGGGGAATATTAGCTAATATGTTGAATTCGATTCGTGATTTCGTACATATGTGACTCTAATGTCTAATGTATATATGGGCTAAGTACCTTGAGCTTCTCTTTTGATGTTCGAATGAATTGTATTAAATTGCTTAATGTGATTAAAAATGCGTATGACCATTTTGTATTTGAGCTAAAGGTGGCCATATGACCCATCAAATTCATTGTCATGTTCGGCCATAAGCTAGCATAATGAGACTTTAATAAGTTAAATTTGTTTGAATTAGCTCAAGAGCTTAGAGGACCAAAGTTGGATAAGGGAAAGGAAATTCGACAACATCCGAGGTAAGTTTTCGAGTAATGGAGCTTAGATTATGATTCGATTAGATTATGTCTTAAGTAAATCAAAATCATGCTCTTTGTATGTGGCAATTGAGCCGAAATTTGTAAGTGTGATAAGTGTTTTGTGTTTGAGCTTTGGTAATAAAAATGAAATATGGATGTGTCATGATTTATTGATATATGTGCATGGTTATTCGAATGATATCCGGGCTAAGTCCCGAAGGCTTTTGTGCTAGGTGACTATAACCGGACTAAGATCCGAAGGCATTCGTGCGAGTTGCTATATCCGGGCTAAGACCCGAAGGCATTTGTGCTAGCGATTATATCCGGGCTAAAACTCGAAGGCATTTGTGCTAGCGATTATATCCGGGCTAAGTCCCGAAGGCATTTATGCTAGTGACCACATCCGGGCTAAGACCCGAAGGCCTTGTGCAAGTAGTTATATCCAGCTAAATCCCGAAGATTACTTGAGTTTGGGAATGAGCGATCTGCTGTAATAATTTCAATTAATACGCTCGTAAAATCTCAACAACGAGGTATGTGTTGTACATGCATTGGATTAATTGATTCCTCTTAAATAGCATTCGCTCAGTCGATTAAGGAACTTCCGATTTTTGGTTAAGTTGATCCCTTATGTATGAATATAAGGGTTGGAAATGTGAAGTAGGACTGATTTTTGAGAATATATGTGTATATGAAATTATCCGTTTAGTTATATGAATGCTATACTTCAGTTGAGCCTAATTCGATTGCTCAAAACTTACTAAGCATTAAATGCTTACTCCGTTTCTTTGAATCTCTGTTTTATAGATTTTGGTTCGTCAGCTATCGGACTCGGGAGTGTCGAAGTCGAAGTCGAAGTCACCCACACTATCAAAGCCCCTTTTGGTACACTTTTGGTTGAACTTTGAAATGGCATGTATAGGACTACCCTTTTTGTTGTTGGTCATGGACCCTTTGGTTTTGTATAAATTTGGATAGCCATGCGAAAATGGCTTATATACACTTTGAGCTTAATATTATAATCGTCTTGTATGATGTTCATTAAGAGGTATGGAAATGTTTGGGAACGATTAGCCATTGGAATGGTTAATCATGATCATATTTTGTGCTATATATGCTAAAGGGCTAGTTGAATCATGGAAACTATGTAATAGGTAAAGTTTACCCTAAAGGCTGATGCTGGCAGCAGCAGTGATGTGAATGTGAAAAATCACTAAAAATAGTAGAAAAGGAATTAAATAGTGAATAAATTATTTAATCGAACCTTGATGAAACTATTTTCATAGGAAAGTAATGAAATGATCATATGAACAGTATATTATGAGATATTTAAGTTTTCGTGAGACAGGGCCAGAACGGTTTCTGGATTCCCTGTTCCAAATTTGGAAATTCATTATAAATTAACCAGAGATAATTAGAAGTCATTCCATATATGTATAGATTCCTTTTCGAGTCTATCTTCTATAGAAACAAACGGCATCAGTATTGAAACTCTGTACAGGGAGATATCCAAGTCGTAATGTGCAAAGGTAAGTGTAGTCGAACCCTGAAACAGGGGAGACTTTAACTAATAAACTGTACTAATTGGCTCGACCAAAAATTCTAGAAAAATATTTGTAGATGAAAATATGAGTATAGTTTCAAGAAAAATTTACGAAACTGGTTTTTGAGTTTTGAAACTCAAGATATGATTTTTAAGGCGACAGTGATGCAGTAACCAGCTTGTCTGGAAAATTTTCAAATGGACTGTGAAAATAAGTGGATTAAGCCCGTTAACCCCTCGTGTCCGACTCCGGAAACGGTCTCGGGTACGGGGTGTTACAGTTGTTAACAGGCTCAAAAAGCAGTACTAAATGTGAATAAATATAGTTCAGCTTTTTGGCTTTGGTATGTTACAAACAATAACATAGGTCATCCCATATATATCTCAATATGCACGAGTTTAATCAACCAAACAAACTCAAGTTCAACCATTTATGATTCTTATTAGCATGTCTATAACACCACAAACCTGACCTAAACGTTATGACCAAACCTAAAGATGTTACCACGATTTATTTAAAAATCTTGAAACTGTTCATTTTATAAAAACAATTCCTGCCCTTATTTAGTAAAATCCGAGTTAATTTGGGAAATTTATCTTTTTAGCTATTTTAATAAGTTTTTCAGTTATTAACGCACTTATGATTACAGGGAGAAAATGTAGTCGAGTTTAGTTTTGAAAATGTGATTTTTCGTTGTAAAATCCATCATTAAGCATATCATTTTCAACCCACCAGAAACATTTTAATAGTTAAAATAAAAAAAAACCGAATGTTAAAACAGTTCCAAAAATGTCCAAATTGTCCATATAAACCAAAGCAGTAAAATAATGAAATATAGTGTAATTAACCGAAATTTTCAATCAAGCTCTCGTCGCACCAACCCATCCTAAGTTTGAGGGTTAGCTAAAAGTAAATAAACAAACCGAGAGTGAGCTTACAAGCTCAGTGTGCAACGTAATAGAATATCAACAAATATTAATCAGACATATATCAATGATAGAATTTGTATCAGATCGTAATAGATGCATATTTACAATCCTACCCCCATCCGCTACATACCATCTCTGACCAGTCCTACACACCACTTAGTGTTGATATGACACTTTTTAGAATATTCGCACATTGCTGCCTGATCATTAGGCGATTTATCGACATTTACAAAAGTATGTGGTTGTGGCACCTAATATGCCAGAGGTATATCTACCCAGACTTCATCCATATACACAAATCCCACCTCAATGCACATACATAAATTAACAGATAACAAAATATACATGTCAAACATGCTCTCATAATAGATATGGATCAGACTTACCATAAGTACAGTTCATGCTGTGCATACATCATATTTACTTTACAACACATATCAATATTTCTCTACTAAAAAAATAGGAAATCATATTTTAAAGCTTAATTAATGTCATATGGACCCTACAAAACGCATACGTTATACTCAAACGATGCTTATGACCTAGGGTAAAATTCAGAATTTTAGGCCCACATGCTCATGTGGCCAGCCTGTGTGGCCCACACAGTCTAGCACATGGTCTCACACACACCCATGTGGCCCACATGCCTGTGTGTCTCACACGGCCTAGATCGTGTGCCATCGACAGTCTCATTTTTTGACTTGCACCGTGCATTGTTTCTTCAGACTTTCATTACGCACCTAGTTCTTTTCTAATATGAAATCACTCACACTAAACACATGAAAAATAATTTCAATTAATACAATTTCTCACACTCGATACATGAATCGACATTACCAATAACCACGTTTTATAGAAGAAATTCGACCTAAACTTCAAATTGAATTCTTACCATCAAGAAACAACAACCAATGTACTTAATTCACTGGAGGTTTGGTAATTGTCCAATGCACCTCTCCTATTAGAAAAAAAAATCATAATCATCGACCAACATAGTTCACGTCACTCTCAAACGTAAATCGAGTATCAAGAACTAGAGTTCTTACCACTGAAATTTACAGAACTTATAGCAAAAATACTTATGTTCAAATTCAATGACACCAAACAGTGCTCGTATGAATGGTGAACAAAAAAACATAAAAAAAAGTAGCAAAGTAACTGAAAACCCAAAAGAAGGAACAAAAGAAACCCAAAGATAAGAGAATGGAAGAAAAGAACAAAAACATGAAAACCAAATGGAGAAGTGGAAAGAATGGGCAACAGAAAAACAATGAGATATTTTTGGGAATTTTGATACAAAATTATTATTTTTGACAAAAAAAAACAAATCTACTAAGATTCCATCTCAACCTACTACCTAACCACCTATCCACTATCAAAATTTGAATTTAGCCCAAACTTTACCACATGGGCAACACATAGAGAAATTAGCAAAAATGTTGTCATTTTGCTCATGCAAGGATTTGAGCACAAGATCCAATGGTAAGCTAACACCTTACCACTAAACCAGTAGTGTAACGCCCCCACGCCCAAGACCATCACTGGAGTCGAGCTTGAGGGGTTACCGAACATAATTTATCAATTTAAGAACTTCAAATCATTTGTTTCTACATTCACAGCTTTCTAGCTACTCGCGTCACAGTTACAAGAAAAATCATATCTCGAGTTATGAAACTCGAAATCAAGATCTGTAAATTTTCACTAAATCTAGACTCATATACCTATCTACTAATTTTTTTCTAAAATTTTTGGTTAGGCCAATTAGTACAGTTTATTAGTTAAAGTTACCCCTGATTCAGGACTCGACTGGTCTGACCTCTGTTTACTACGAACCACATTTCTCTCTGTAAAAAATTCATATGCTATGAGATTTGTTTCTACTAAAACTAGACTCAATAAGGATTCTGAGGATATAAAATATACCACCTAATTATATCTTTATAATTTATGATGAATTTCTAAAGTTGGAACAGGGGATTCAAAAACTACTATGACCCTGTTTCACTAAAATTCAAATATCTTCTAACATATAATTCCTTTACCTGTTTCATTTGTTTCATGTGAAACTAGACATAATAATCTTAAATTTGATATGTATTCCATCACCAAATTCAATTGCTATGATTTTTAGTAAATTTTCAAACTCGCGTTAGTGTTGCTGCAGTATTCTGTTTATGGCAAATTTCATCCTTTTTTATGAGTTTTTATGCACTAAGTATCTTAATAGTTTTCCTTAACATCAAACATAATCTACACTAACCATTTTCATAATTTATCATTATCAAGCATTTCCTCAACCATTCCACAACCATACCATAAGATCATTTTCACAAAATAGGTATATTGCTATACATGCCATACTTAAATTTACAAGCCATTTACCAAAAGTCTTCCGGATAGTGTGACTGAGCCTTCGACCTATCCCGACTCCTGAGCTGGCTTGTCCAAAACTACAATGAGTAAGAAGGAGGGAGTAAGCATAAATGCTTAGTAAGTTCATATGCAAATAATAAGTAACATAACAAACAGTTATACCAATCAACATTAGCATACATCACTAAAACACATATCACATTTCTAAACATCATTCCTCATCATCTTATTACCTTATAGTGGTTGTATCAATACTCAACCCGAGGGTTAAATACATACCTGTCCAAAATAACCATTTCACATCACTCACCAATACTTCTCTTTACATCTCGAATATTCCTCCATTGAGTAGAACTTTACCCGTTGAACACATCGGAATATAATTCGGATACATGGATAATTTGCATATAAGTGCCACATATTCAATCAAGCAATCATGTAACCCGCCCATAAGCGAACTCGGACTCAACTCAACGAGCTCGGGCGTCCGCATCCATAAGTGAACTCAGACTCAACTCAACGAGTTCGGATGCCTAGTTACATCTCACGAACTCGGACTCAACTCAACGAGTTCGGACATTCGTATCCATAAGTGAACTCGGACTCAACTCAATGAGTTCGGATGCTCAACCATCCTAGTGACATGTCACTTGTATCCTAATCTATTCCTAAGGTTCAAACGGGATTTTTCTCAAACACTTATCCTGCCGTCTTCCGTAGAATGCCGAAATCAATACTCGGTAACAATTATATTTAACAAGTAGCTCACATAATTTACATATTATTTGAAATAAACCACAAAGCATACATTTCATAATGAAATTCAGCATAACACATAATTAATATCAATAACTTAAAAATAACAATTATGCTACATTATTTACACATGAACTTACCTTGGTACCAAAATACAAAGATTTTGCAATTTAGTCCACAATCTTTTCTTTTCCTCGATTGAGGTCGATTCCACGTCTTTCTTGATCTAAAATAACACATTTAGCTCATTTAATACTCACATTATCAAATAAATCCTTAACTCAAATTTTGGCAAAATTACAATTTTGCCCCTAAACTTTTGCATATTTACATTTTTGCCCCTAGGCTTGGGAATTAAACTTTATTCCTTATTCTTATGTTTTATAACATGCTGATCACTTTTTCCTTCTATGGCAACATCAAATTCTCTCTCTAACATATACTTGTGACTATTAGGTATTTTTACCGATTAAGCCCTTTTACTCGTTTTTGCTTAAAATCGAGTAGTACAAGTTGTCTAACATAATTTAAAACCCTATATTCTATCATAAAACATCAAAATACACAAATTTCACCTATGGGTATTTTTCCAAATATAAACCCTAGGTTGAATTATTGCTAACATAAGCTTAATCGAGCTACCGAGATTCCAAAAACGTAAAGAACATTAAAAACGGGGCTTGGAATCACTTACTATGGAGCTTGGAAGCTTGAAACAAACTCTATCTATGGAGAACCCTTGAAATTTCGGCCTAATGAAGAAGATGGACAAAAATTGGCTTTTAATTTTGTTTTTAATTCATTTTAATAACTAAATGACCAAAATACCCTTACTACTAAACTTTCCAAAAATTCCTTCCATGTCCTAATTTTGTCCATGAACTTAAAATTGGTCAAATTGCTGTTTAAGATCTCCTCATTAATATTCCAAAACAATTTCATACTAAAAACTTCTAGAATGCAAGTTTTGCAACTTATTCAATTTAGTCCCTACTTTCAATTTAAGCACTTTAGGCATAGAATTTCATCACGAAATTTTCACACAATCATGCAATCATATCATAATCATCAAAATAATTATAAAATAATTATTTCTATCTCGGATTTGTGGTCACGAAACCACTATTCCTATTAGGCCCTAATTCGGGATATTACAAGTAGGCTCATTCTAACATAGATTGATCAAAAATAATATTTAAGACCAACAAACAAGGATAAGCCTAAGAGCAAAACGAACTAAATTTTTCCTAAAAGAGAGATTTGAACCCATGACCTCAAACACACAACAAAAGCACTTAACCACTAAAGCAGATACTTATTAATAATAGAATTTAACAAATTCGAAATTATATTTTTGGGGCATTACAACTATCTCCCCCTAAAAGAAATTTTGGCCACAAAATTTACCTGATTCAAACAGATCCAGATACTGCTATTGAATCGTGTCATCAAGTTCCCAAGTAGCTTCCTTAGTGCCATGATCCCACCATAAAACCTTAACTAAAGATATAGTTTCCTTTCAAGACTTGAATGTCTCGATCCAGAAACTAAACTAGCTCCCCCTTAAAGGTCAAATCCGATCTTACCTCAATTTCCTTAACATTCACAATATGAGATGGGTCAGACCGATACCGCTCTAACAAAGGGGCATGGAACACATCATGTATATGGTCTAACTCTGGAGGTAGCTCTAGTTGATTTGTGCTTGGTCCAACATGTTTCAGAATCTGATATGGCACAATGAACCTAGGGCTTAACTTACCCTTAAAAAAGACATGGTCACCTACAAAATACTCGATATCTCTCCTCTTCAAATTTGAATAAGACTTCTATCTATCAGAAGCTGCCTTAAGATGATCCTGAATTAGTCTAACCTTGTCCTCAATCACAGAAACCAACCGAAGACCCAAAATACGTCTCTCGCCCAATTCAATCCAACACAATGAGGTACGACACTTACAACCATACAAAGCCTTGTAATGTAGGATCTAAATACCTGACTGGAAACTGTTCTTATACGCAAAGTCAACCAGTGGAAAAAAATCCTCCCAATTACCTTGGAAGTCGATCACACAACTCTGTAACATATCATCTAGTATCTGAATCACCCTCTCATATTGTACATTTTTCTGAGGATGGAACGTAGTACTAAAGTCTAATCGAGTACCTAGAGCTTCATGAAGTTTCTTTCAGAACCTAAAAATGAAGCGAGAATCTCTATCAGAAATAATCGAGACCAGATCCCTCTGGAGTCTAACAATCTAAAAAATATACAGTTTAGCCAACTTCTGAAGGGAATAGTCTGTCCTGATAGAAAGAAAATGAGTAGACTTGGTCAAATGATCCACAATGACCGAAACAAAATCCTTCTTAATGGGTGTTAAGGGTAACCCACTAACGAAGTCCATAGTCACTCGTTCTGATTATAACATCCCGATTATGGGCTTAGTCGGAACAGTGGTTTCGAGACCACAAATCTGATAAGGGAAATTTTATTTTTATCATATTTTTATGGTCTATGATTTCATGAAATGATTTCGTTAAAATTTCATTCAAAAATTTTGACGTTTGGGCACTCAATTTAGTAAAAAGAACTAAATTGTAAAAAGTGCAAAAGTTGAGTTTTATATGTTATAGGTGTCTAATTGTCATGAAATTTTAAATAAGAGGTCCTTAAATGATAAGTAAACCATTTTATAACTTGTTGGACAAAAATGGCCTTTTTTGGGTAAAATTTGAAAGAATAGCAAAAAAGGCATTTTGGTCATTTAGGGGTAAAATGAATTAAAAGACAAAATTTAAACCCCAAATGTGTCCCTTTCTTCTTGTTACAGTAGAATGTACCAAGAGCATCCATGGTTAGGGTTTGGCCAAGCTTCCAAGCTTAATAGTAAGTGATTCTGAGCTCTGTTTTTAATGTTCTATGTATTTTTAAAATCCCGGTAACATGATTTGCTCATTTCTGCCATTATTTTGTGTTAGGATTTATGTTAAAAAATTTACTCATGAATGATATGCATGTATTTTGATGTTTAATGATAGAATATGAAGCTTGAAATTATGTTAAACAACTTTTGCTAAGCGAATTTACGTGAAAACGAGTAAAACGACATAATCGGTAAAAATACCTAATGCTCATAAGTACATGTTAGAGTGAGAATTTGATGTTGCCATAGAAGGAAAAAATGATCATCGTGTCATTAAATAAGAAAATAGGAAGAAGTTTAATTTCCGAACCTTGGGGCAAAAGTGCAAATATGCAAAAGTTTAGGGGTCAAAATGAAAATTTTTAAAATATGATTTTTAGACCCATATGGATAATGTGACTAATTATTAGGCTAAATGTGATATTACAGATCAAGGAAATTGAGATTTTGGCTTAAATCGGGAAAATACAAGGTTTTGGACTAGAATGGTAAATTGCCATTTTTGGATCCTATGTAAGTTTGTACGTAAATAATTTATTGATCCTTTTTATTTTATTATATTTTGTTATCATATGAAATGTGGCTACCTATAGAATGATTATTTGTTGTAAATTGCAAATGAAAAAGGACTATGAATAAATTGTAACATGTTGGAAAATGAGGAATTTCCCAGTTGAGCCTTCAGAATAGAAACGATACAAATGATCTATTGTGAGGTCACGTGTGTAGTACTAAGTGTAGGCTACTACGTGTACCAGATTATTGGTCGCATGTGTAGTACTAAGTGTAGGCTACTATGCGTACCCGATAATTTCGATCATGTGTGTAGTATTAAGTGCAGGCTACTACGTGTATCAGATGGTTAGGTCACGTGTGTAGTACTAAGTGCAGGCTACTATGCATACCAGATAGCTTTGGCTAAAAGAATGAAAATATGTGTAGGCAACTGAGTATCAGTTATTATTCCGAATAGTTCAACGAAAAAATCGATTAAGTAAAAATACATGAGAACATGATTATATGATGAATAAGTGCAGGTATATGTTTAAGAAAATTTTGAGAAATATGCTTGATATTTGAGTGAACTTCGGTAAGACAAAATGGATTAAGTGAAATTATGTAAGAGTGAATTTTAGTATTAAAACAGTGTTAGACAACAGTAGTTGTATGACTTTTAAAATTGACCAAAAATTGTGTAAGTTGAATTAAATTTCAAATAAATTATGGAATTAAATAGTAATGAGTCTATTTTTATATAAAAGAAATAGGGGGATCAAAAGAGTTATATATTATGTGATATTCTAATTTTTGTGAGACAGTTCCAAAATGAATTCGAGATCCCCTATTCTGACTTGGAAAAATTGTTAAAAATTGTATAAAAATAATTATGGGTTATAATTTATATGCTTAGAATCCTTAATAAGTATAATTTCAGGAGAAAGATACAGGAACATTATCCGAGTCTCGTACTATGAGATAAATAAATTTTAGTCAAGAAAGGTTGAAGCTGTCTAATAGCAAAACAGGGGAAACTTTGAATAATAAACTGTACTTATTGGCTAGACCAAAAATTCTGAAAATTTTATAGTGGAAATATATATGAGTCTAGTTTCTTGGAAAATTTATGGATCTTAATTTGGAGTTTCGTAATTCTAGATATAAATGATTTAGTTACTGTAACTCAAGAAAGCAGCTTAACCAAAACATGTGTAAATGTACAATTGGGTTAGTTTTACTATGGAAAGCATGTTAGTAAATTGCTTATTATTTTCATGTGAGCTTACTAAGCGTAAAGCTTACCCCTAATTTTCCATTTCTTTTAGTGTTGCCAGGTTAGCTTAGGGTTGGAGATCGTCGGAGGCAGCATCACACTATCAAGCCAACTTTTTGAGATTATAAACACATATGCTAGAATTATCAAGTGAGTGGCATGTATGGGGACCTAGTTTTATAACATATGTGTTATAGGCTTCAAAGGCCTATATAAGAGATGATATGCATGTGTTTAAGATGTTTTAATTTTGGACAAAAATTTTGTGTCCCAATTTTGCATGTTGTAAATGTTTAAATCCGGTAAGGCCTTGAACCCTATCCCGGCGTTGGATTCGAGTGAGGGGTGTTACATTTAGTGGTATCAGAGCTATGGTTTAGTCAGTTCTCAGACTAACCTAGCATGTGTAAAAGTCCAGCTATACATGCCACCGATCCGTGATAGTGTGATGTCTCTCAAAACGTATGAGAGCCACTTTGTTTAGACAAAAATACTCTCTAACCGAGCTACACCGACCATGTTGAATGTGATGCTAAAATATTCGAGTAAAGTATAGTCATGACGAATTGAAACTTGGAAAGGTACGAATGAGGATTCATGACATGTGTACATGGTGAAATGAGCTTATCTATGATTAATAGATAATTCCATGATGTATATGATCGATTTATTTGAATAAATGCATGTGTTTGTGTAACTTATCAAAAATATTGATAAGATAAATATTCATGTATATTGGTTGGGATGATTATGATTGGTAAGCTCGTATAACTTGAGGAAATGTATTAAATTGCTTGGACTGATATATATGATTGTAATGATATGTATATGATAATGTGTAAGATGAAAGTTTAGACTGTGATATACTTATCCATGTTTGTTTAGCCCTTAAATGATATTATGTGCTTGATTTGTCTGATTTAATGAATGGATAAGTAAGATTATCTAGGAAACATGGAAATACATGTATAAGTACACTTGTTTAAATGAGATAAATGGAAAGTGAGTGTAAAATGAATATGAATGTTAGTTACTTGAATTGAATGACATGATTGAGATATGATTGCTATGATGAAAACTGTGTTACATGTATATGTATATGAGAGTTGAGTTAGAGGCCCTATGACCCTCTTCCCCTTACCAAAGTGGTGTTTTATAATGGAAATTCTTGAGATTTATGTTGAATGAGTTTCCAGGTGAGAAACCAAAGAGTTCAATGATAGAATGGTTATAAGCATGATTAGAGATTGAGAATGGATTGATAAGTACAGATATGAGCTAGAAAGATATCGGATTGACCAAAAGATTGTTTAATTTTCACAACATCGTAGTTACGAAAAAGGTTAATTTTGGTAAGACGATCTATCTTGGTATGATGTGGAGAAATGTATTGATTGAAATTCCCTAAGGAATTGGTTTTCTTAGTAAATGAAATATTATGGAATTTGGGACGGTAGAAATAGTTTGATACGCACTCACCTCAATTGAGAATTGAGTCGTAATGTTTGCCCGATCGTAAATCGAGTAAGCTAAGGGTCGTTCAAGAAATGTTTGTTTAGAAGGAAAGAACTAGATACAAAATGGTTCGGTAGGATAATGGATAGTTTGGCAGATGTTGGGATGGAATTTGGTTAAGGGCCAAAGTAAGAACTAACACAATGTTGGTGTGCTAACCTGTTACTTATGTGACACTTAGGTCGGAAAATGAAAGACAGATATAGGATAGTTTATGGAGACCTTGACCCGCTATCAAAAATGATAGGAACCTCGGTATAACTTAGAATGCCACACTTTGGGAATCAAAGTGATAAGTTCGGAAACAAAGATATAATGACGCCACAAGGATTCTTGATAAGTCAAACTAGTCTTTAGAGAATATTGAGAGTTGAAAACAAACTCACAAAGTTGATAAAATTCAGAAATTGTTCATTATGGAGGACTCCAATGGCCATTCAAGTGTGAAAGGCCGAATATGTATAGTCCTTGTGTGTGAAAACATGGAACCAAACAACCCTTAGTGTGAAAAGAACATTCAGCAAAATGTGAACACAAAGATGCTTCTTGGGAGAGTTGACCGGTCATTCATGGAAAATAAATCACCACCACCTTTGGCTCTTGATGTCCATGAAGGGATGCATTTGATGGCTGCACATTCCCATGCCATCCCATGCATGCTCCTAGACAAATTAATTGGCAGCAAATTAAACGAGTTAGGACACCATAAATTCAGCTAAGGCAAATCTAATTAGCAGCAACAATTAAATTTGTCCCTAAGCTAGACACATTAAATTGATGTCCTAAACTAGACATATTTAAGCTATGTATTAATATAAGACATATTTAATAATGTAAATTAAAAATATCTAGATTTAAGACACATTAAATTAATTAATTATAAATTTAGCTAATTAACTAACACAATTAATTAATTTATTCTAGCCACATAAATGCATCAAATAAATAGACATTTCGCTCAATGAGCTAGCTAAGTGTCGAATTGAGCTCCTTTGAGCTAGCACGAGCTAAGTCAGCTTGTAACACATTTCACAACGAGCTACTCGAGCTAGACTCTTGATGTTCGGCCATGCCTTCCATCCAAACTTGAGCAATGTAACTTGCTACGGCTTCTTGGAACTCTTGGCACGGGCTCGAGTGATTGGCCCCGATGGCAATTCCATGGTCTTCATGGGCGAGCTCGCATCATAGTTAAAGGAATAATGTTTGAAATATGAAATGTTCAAGCATGGTAATTACAATGAACAGTTTGTGACTGTCTCTATTGAGATATTGTATGAGATTACCTGATACTGGAAATATTATTAGGGCTATCTAATCCCTGATGAATTCTTATATTATGAAAATGTTCCTTGATCTTAATGTTAAACGAATATATTGTCGGTCTGATTGGGTTATGATCTGCATAGTTCTGTTTTTGTCTGGTATTTTGTTATATTCTGCCTATTGAGAATCGATGAGAAATTGTGTATGATGCCATGATTCTATCTCTACTGATCATTGCTTTGACTGATTATACACACACATATATATATGAAGAGCATATAGTTCCAGTCGTATTTGTTGTCAGTGGTTTAAAATGATGTTATTCTGTATTTCTTTATTATGGGCTTCTCCGTCTAGAATTTCTCTATCTTGGATTTTCTGGTTATATTTATATTGTAACTTGTTGATCATGGCTTGCATTTAAAGCATGACCTCCAGCTTCTGATTGATGTATATAAAGCACAAGTATGACTATACCTCTGAATTGATCCTGATAGTGTGGTGAAATTTTAAGTCCTAATGTGTATGGTGGATTTCCTTTCTCAAGGAAGTTAATCAGAGTTAATGTATTCAATTGAGGTACCAGTATTACTTATGCTAATGCATTTGTTATGGTCTTCAATTGGCATGATGAGTGAATTTGGAATGCTGCACGTTGAATTGTTCTGTTGAGTAGAAGAGAGAATTTTTTGAAATATCAATTATGGATGAATAAGGTTGACTTGATTGTTCAATCTGTATGGAATATATGTTTAGAATTTAATGAGATGTGCATGCTTGAGAATAAAATTTTATTTCTTCACGATGTAAAAAGACGAATAGTCTAATTAAGAAGTGTATGCTTCCTAGAAGAATCGTATGTTATAAGAAGATCTGATATTGATAATGTGAAGATAATCTGGGTGTCTAAAAATGCTGAAACGATCATTGTTTATCTTTGACTACAAATTCTTGAAATGTTGAAAGTTTAAAAATGTATAGCAAGAATCATCAGAATTATTTTTGTCGTTTGGGAATTAGAATGGAAATAGAAAAGGTTAATATGGATTTTCTTGTTTGGATCATTCCTGTCCTTGAAAGAGGAAAGTGATTTGTAGCGTTGTTAAACGTTATGAGATGTGTAAATTATGCTGGTATCCCCGAATGTAAGCTCACCATATTCATAGAATTTCATGTCGTTATGAATTTTGGATATCATGAAATTTTAATCTCCATTAATCGGATTGAGATCCGAGTTTCGTATCATGATTCTTTGGAAAGCCAGAAGAGGCTTGAAATAAAGAGTAACTGAGGGTTGAATTGACAAATAATTAGACTGTGTGAAATTATAAAAAGTATGAGGCTGAGATGAACTCATTAGTTTTACTATTCGAATCCGAAAAATATTTGGGTGTGAATGTATATGTAACATGATGGTATGGATCGGACTTTTGAGTACATGAGCTTTCTGATAGAGATTAAGTTTCAGTAAAAGTATTGTAAAGTGAATACCACTTATAATTTTTGTATGTAAAATTTAAATAGACAAGTAGTAAAAGTTTAGCCTGAGTGAAAGTTCTTTTACATTGATTATAGGATTGAGGAATCCAAGTGAAAAACCCAAAACCACTTTTCTGGTGAGATTTTTGGGGACGAAAATCCCTAAAGGGGGGGAGAAATGGGACATCCCGATTTTGGGCTTAGTCGGAACAGTGGTTTTGGGACCACAAATACGATGAGGAAAATTTAATTTTTATTATATTTTTATGGTCTACGATTTCACGAAATGATTTCGTGAAAATTTAGTTTGAAAAATTCGACGTTTGGGCACTCAATTTAGTAAAAAGGACTAAATTGTAAAAAGTGAAAAAAGTTGAGTTTTATATGTTAGAGGTGTCTAATTGTCATGAAATTTTAAATAGGAGGTCCTTAATTGATAATTAAACCATTGTATAACTTGTTGGACAAAAATGGCCTTGTTTGGGTAAAATTTTAAAGAATAGTAAAAAGGGCATTTAGGGGTAAAATGAATTAAAAGACAAAATTTAAACCAAGAGCAGCCATGTTTAGGGTTTGGAAAAGCTTCCAAGCTTAATAGTAAGTGATTCTGAACTCCGTTTTTAATGTTTTATGTATTTTTGAAATCCCGGTAACATGATTTGCTCATTTCTACCATTATTTTGCGTTAGGATTTATGTTTAAAAATTTACCCGTGAATGATATGCATGTATTTTGATGTTTAATGGTAGAATATGAAGCTTGAAATTGTGTTAAACAACTTTTGCCAAGCGATTTTTCGTGAAAACGAGTAAAACAACATAATCGGTAAAAATACCTAATGCTCATAAGTACATGTTAGAGTGAGAATTTGGTGTTACCATAGAAGGGAAAATTATCAGCATGTCATTAAACATAATAAAATAGGAAGAAGTTTAATTTTCGAACCTTGGGGCAAAAGTGTAAATATGCAAAATTTTAGGGGTTAAAATGAAAATTTTTAAAAATATGATTTTTAGACCCATATGAATAGTGTGACTAATTAGTAGGCTAAATGTGATATTATAGATCAAGGAAATCGAGATCCGGGCTTAAATCGGGAAAATACAAGGTTATGGATTAGAATGGTAAATTGCCATTTCTGGATCCTAGGTAAGTTTGTACATAAATAATTTATCGATTCTTTTTATTTTATTATATTTTGTTATCATATGAAATGTGGCTGCCTATAGAATGATTTTTTGTTGTACATTGCAAATTGAAAAAGGACTATGAATAAATTGTAACATGTTGGAAAGTGAGGAATTTCTCGATTGAGCCTTCGGAATAGAAACGATACGAATGATCTATTGTGAGGTCACGTGTAGTACTAAGTGCAGGCTACTACGTGTAACGAATTATTGGTCTCATGTGTAGCACTAAGTGCAGGCTACTATGCGTACCTGATAACTTCGATCACGTGTGTAGTACTAAGTGCAAGCTACTACGTGTATCAATGGTTAGGTCACGTGTGTAGTACTAAGTGTAGGCTACTATGCGTACCAGATAGCTTTGGCTATAATTGTGAAAATATGTGCAGGCAACTGAGTATCAGTTATTATTCCGAAGAGTTCAACGGAAAAATCGATTAAGTAAAAATACACGTGAACATGATTATATGATGAATAAGTGCAGGTATATGTTTAAGAAAATTTTGAGCAATATGCTCAATATTTGAGTGAACTTCGATAAGACAAAATGGATTAAGTGAAATTATGTAAGAGTGAATTTTAGTAGTAAAACAATGTTAGATAGTAGCAGTTGTGTGACTTTTAAAATTGACCAAAAATTGTATCAGTTGAATTAAATTTCAAATAAATTATGGAATTAAACTTAATGAGTATATTTTTATATAAAAGAAACAGGGGGACCAAAATAGTTATATATTATGTGATATTCTAATTTTTGTGAGACAGTGCCAGAATTAATTCGAGATCCCCTGTTCTGACTTGGAAAAATTGTTAAACATTTTTGAAAAATAATTATGGGTTACAATTTATATGCTTAGAATACTTAATGAGTCTACTTTTAGTAGAAAGAGACAGGAACATTATCTGAGTATCGTTCTATGAGATAAATAAATTTTAGTGAAGAAAGGTTGAAGCTATCTAACAACGAAACAGGGGAGACTTTTAATAATAAATTGTACTTATTGGCTGGACCAAAAATTCTGAAGATTTTATAGTTGAAATATATATGAGTCTAGTTTTTGGGAAAATTTACGGATCTTAATTTGGAGTTTCTTAACTGCAGATATAAATGATTTAGTGACTGTAACTCAAGAAAGCGGCTTAACCAGAACATGTGTAAATGTACAATTGGGTTAGTTTTACTATGGAAAGCATGTTAGTAAATTGCTTATTATTTTCATGTGAGCTTACTAAGCGTAAATCTTACCCCCTATTTTCCATTTCTTTTAGTGTTGTCAGGTTAGCTCAGGGTTGGAGATCGTCAGAGGCAGCATCACACTATCAAGCCAACTCTTTGAGAGTATAAACACATATGCTAGAATTATCAAGTGAGTGGCATGTATAGGGACCTAGCAAAGGCCTATATAAGGGACGATATGCATGTGTTTAAGATGTTTTAATTTTGGACAAAAATTTTATGGCCCGATTTTGCATGTTGTAAATGTTTAAGTCCAGTAACGCCTTGAACCCTGTCCCGGTGTTGGATATAGGTGAGGGATGTTACACTCATTTCGAAAGAGGAATCTTAATGGTTTGAATCAAACCCGAAGGCAGTTGGTGCTCAGCCTTAACTTGATGGCATGCCAGACAATGAGAGACAAAATTCATTATCTCTCATTTCAAACCCAGGCCACCAGTATAACTCTTGAGTATCCCAATACATTTTAATTTTGTTGGGATGCACAATATAAGGGCTACCATGCCTTCTCGCAAAATAGATTTCCTAAAATTAGAGTCGTTAGGAACACAAACCCAACCTTATGAACACAAAACCCTATCATTGTGTAGCCCAAAATCAGAAGTGCTAGCTTTCTCAACCTGATAAACCATAAAATCAAAGAGTCATCACCTAACTATATAACCTGAATCTAATCAATCCATGTTAGCTTCACTTGCAACTCGACTAATAGACTACCATCATCAAACAAACTTAGGCGAGCAAACATCACCCTTAATTCAGCCATCACTCTACGACTAAGAGCATTGGCCACAACATTCGCCTTACCGGGATGATACTCAATATTGCAGTCGTAGTCCTTAAGCAACTTAATCCATCTATGTTGCTTAAGGATCAACTCCGTCCTAGTAAGTAGATACTTGAGGTTCTTGTGATTAGTGTAAATGATACAGCTCTCACTATACAGATAATGCCTCTAGATTCTTAAGGCAAAGACAACCGTAACCAACTCTAGGTTATGCGTGGGATAGTTGCCTACCTGTGACTTAAGTTTTTGTGATGCTCATGCCACTACCTTACCATCTTGTATCAGAACACAACCCAATCCAACATGTGATACATCGCTGTACACCACGAACTCTTTATTAGATTCAAGCTGTATCAAAATGAGAGCTTGAGTCAAAACAGATTTGAGCTTCTCTCTCTTTTTTTAAGCCTAAGTATGCTTTTTTTCTTCATTAAGCTGGAAGCTAAGGTTTTTGGGATAATCGATTGATGTTTCAACCTCCTAGTAAGTTGGATAACTCTGAATGTTTTGATTTTGAAAGACTAAAGATGTTAAGAGACATAAAAATGGTACGATGTGAGTAGGAGGCCTTACATAGGGGTCGTTTGTATTTGAGATGTTAGTAAACTGTCTGTAAATGGTATTTTAATGAAAGTTTCATAATCTTTTAACCAATTGTTTCTACTGGTTCGGGTAGGATCATTGGAATAGAAATTCTAAGTCGGGGTGAAGGTGAGTTATGAAGTGAGTCCCTATTCTCAACTCCTACAAGTATTATAAAAAGTTCCCTCATATGGTTGATGTTCTAGTAATGGTGCATGAGTCATTGAGTGACTGCTGATTGTATATGTGTGATACTTGTAAACTATCTACATGAGTTTTAGTGTGTGATGTGTTGTATGCATGAGTGCATGTAGCTTTGTAAAGCAACTACATGTTCATACATGGATCGTATATTGTGCTGCATGATTATGCCATTGTGTGGTAAGAATGAAAAGAGTTATGATTCTGTTATGGGCATGAGTAAAGTTTACAAGAATTTGTACTTATATTATATGTATGATGCATGATTGATAATGTAATAGCCTATTTTCAGTGGTATCAAAAATAGTGGTTTTGAGACCACAATTCTAATTAGCAAGTCAGTAAATATTATTTATTTAATATTTACAAGTCTATATTAGTGTCATGTTAAAATTTGGTTAAGATAATTTAATGTTTGAATAGTTAATTAAGGAAAAAAAAACTAAATCATAAAACTTGAAAAAGTTGATCGCTATTATTTAAAGGTGTTAAATTACTAAAGAATCATGATTGAATGGCCTTATTATGTAATTAGACCATTATTAAATATAGTGGACATTTAAGGTCATTATTTGGTTAATTTTTAAGGTTAATTATAACGGTAGTATAGTAAATAAGTAAATAAACTAAACATAAACAAAACAAATATGGGACATCTTCTTCATTTCACCTTATTTTGACCGAAACACCATTGATGTAAAGCTTGGAGTGTTCAGTTCATGTCATAGCTTGCATGTAAGTGACTTTAGCTATCGTTTTTAGTAATTTTTATGTTTTTGAGATTTTTGTAGCTTAATCTAGCTAACATAGGGATTAATTTGTAAATTGTTAAATATTTTGAGTTGTTTCATTGATGAATTTGTAGTATTTTTTAAGTTTGGTGATGGATTTGTAAGCTTGATAGTGAAATAGGATTATTTTGTAAAGTAGGTTTTAGTGATTTTAATGTTTAAGGACTAAATTGTTTAAATAGTAGAAATTCATGAAATTCATGTGAAAATGTGATAAATATTTGTTGTATGGGGACTATAAAAAATTTGGTTACCGTAGTTTGAGGTTAAATGTAATTAAATTGAATGTTTTGGGTTTAGGAATTAAATTGCATAAAATGTGAAATTTTGGGGTAATTTTGTAAAACAAGAATAAAAGGGCTTAAATGCATGAGTTAAATTGTTTAAGTTGTTTTAAGTGATTAATTGAATTAAAATTACCATCTACATCAAGAAACAAATCAACCAAACACAAATCATGGAAAAACGAAGTTAGTGGAATAGTCATCGACTTCATATTTGTAATCATTTTTGAGTAGGTAAGTTTGTATGTTGTTTAAACTTATTAATTGTTGTTTTTGATGATATTTTAATTATTATTCATGTTATGAATTAATTAAATTGATTTTTATATGCCAATTCGTAAATTGGTCTAAATTGCAATATTAGCTAAATTGATGTATATGTCTGAAAAATAAGAACTATATGGATGTGTGCTCATAATGGCATAATGTGAAGAAAGTTAAATGATTTGGAAGTGAAATGTGGCCCTTGTGAACCTTACGAATAGTTAGAATGCAAATGACATGTCATTAGGGTATTTATCCTTTCAAATGCCGGTCTTGGATGTCCTACTAATGGTTGGGTCTTGCATTTGTTGTAAATTCTCCATAGCTCGTGTGAGCAACATTATGTACCCTAACATCCTGACCCACACCTCATGTGAGCAGGTCTATTTTACAGCTTGTGTGAGCATATATATTTATAGCTTGTGTTAGCATCGTTCCAACGTATCTGACATTATTTCATTTGGTTCATCAAGTGATAAATGTGTAAATGGAAATGGATATATGAGATGGTTATATGAAATTAGTCATGTGAATGGAGAATTTTGATTTGAACAATTGAAATGGAATTTGTTATGTTAAATAAACATGTGATGAATGGATTGAGTTCTATATACATTTTCTTATAAATGTATCATCTCATGGATAGGTTATATGTTTCTATTTATGAATTCACTAACCTTGTGAGGATTGTGGTGTGTATAGGAAATAAGTGAGCTTATGAGCTAGTTAATGAAATTATGCATGAATTGTTTAAGTTGATTCCTATTCGATAGGTTTTACGTTTAAGTTTTATACAAACTTACTAAGCATTGAATTGCTTACTTTTGTTGCATTCTATCTTTGTGTCGGAAGTAACGGTTGGTTGGAAGTTCAAGTAGGATCTCACAATATTTATTCATCATCTCAATAGTTAATTCAATCATTTTGGTTTGGTTATAAATGGCATGTCCTAGGATAGTTAACTATGAATATGTATAACTTAGTTACCTTGTGTTTTGGTTGTAAAGGTGAATAAGTACTTGTTTGGCACTTTTCGTATATATCTGCTTATGAGAAATTTGATTAATTCTTTGTGTGATTGGTTTGAAATATTGTAAGCTACAATGGTATGAGTGTTAAGTACATGATTGTGATTGATGAATGTGTACAAATTTAATACTTGAATTGTGGCACTAATGAGGGTGTAATAGCCCGTTTTTAGTGAAATCAGAGTAGTAGTTTCATGACCACAAATTTGATGAGTAAATTATTATTTTATTATTATTTTAATTTTTATGGGACTATATTAGGGTCGTATTAGAATTTCATTAAGAAACTTTGATGTTTGCATGATTAATAAAGTGAAAAGGACTAAATCGTAAAAAGTTTAAAAGTAGAGTTCCTTTAGTTAAAAGGGTCAAATGGCTATAAAACCTTAAAATAAAGGACTTAGATGGTAAATAAACCAATTAAGGTGATAGTGGATGTTTATAGACATGGTTTTAATGAAATTATTAAAGTTTTTAAAGGTTAAAATGGTAATTAGGTAAATAAGGTTAAAAGAAAAGAAAATAAAAATGATATCAGCCTTATTTCTTTGCCCTAACCAATTTTAAAGAAGAAGAAACTCCATGGATGAGTGCTTGGTTTAGTTAAGCTTGTGTTGATTGCAAGTAAGTGTTTTCAACCTCGTTTTTAATGACTTTTATGTTTTTGAGGTAGTTTTAGCTTAATCTAGCTAGCCCGTAGGTTAATTTGTAAAACTATTAAAGGTTGAGGGTTATGCCATGAATGTTCTTGTATGATTTTTGATGTTTGATTTGTAAAACTGTTAAATTTGTGAAATGATGAATTATTTGGGTTGGTTTAAGTCTCGAAAGAATTCAGTTAGCTTCTAAGAGGGATTAATATGCTTATATTTCAATTTATGAGCTTAAGGACTAAATTATGAAAAGTTCAAATATTAAGGGTAAAATAGTAAATTTGTATAAATATGAAATGTTGACTAAATTGAATTTAGAAATATTAAATGGGTTGAAATTTTCTATTTAGATCAAGATAGACCCTGTATGGACCTAGATCGAGGCAAAGCAAAAGCTTTGGAATAGCTCGATTTAACCTTCATGCCCCTAGTTGTCGAGGTAAGTTCGTATAATGGTTATCATATTAATGTTATTTCAAATTGTATGTTACTATGTTATTTATAATTTCAAATAATCAATGTATAATTAAATCGAAGCAATGATGGTTATCGAGTACCGGTTGAGCCTTAGGAATTCATAGGATACAAATGACATGTCATTATGGATTTCATGTTTAGGGTGCTCGTCTTGAATGTTCTACCAATAGCTGAGGTCCTGCATTTGTTTTGGAAACTTCACAGCTCATATGAGAAGCACCGTGTAGCTTACGTTTCAACGCACAACTCGTGTGAGTAGGCCCATTTCACAGCTCGTGTGAGCAATGATGTAAAGGAAAGGTTACGGTTATGTAAAGACACACTTTGTGTGAGCTTTCCCAAGTATTTGATGAAATTTTAGATGGTTCAATGGGCAATAAAATGAATTGAAATTGTAATTTTCAAATGGAATTATGCGTATGCTCATGAAAAGGATGTATGAATCAAATGGTGTATTTTCATATGGAAAATGACTTATCATATGGTTAATTCAAATGAGTTATGTATAAATGCACTAACTTGTGTATTTGATGATGTTGTGTAGGCATTATGCCAAGCTTATGGCTTAGTTGGTGTTATAATTATGCTTTTTACATTATGCAAATGAAATTTTAAGTTTTGTTTCTGTTATACGAGCTTACTAAGCATTATTTTCTTACGTAGTT
Source organism: Gossypium hirsutum (assembly GCF_007990345.1). Lineage (NCBI taxonomy): Eukaryota > Viridiplantae > Streptophyta > Magnoliopsida > Malvales > Malvaceae > Gossypium > Gossypium hirsutum. Next base: position 52,469,608 of record NC_053435.1, read on the forward strand.
TCTCTCCTATGTTTTATAGATTATCTGAAGCTCAATCGGTTTAGAAGCTCATCGGAGATCTATCATACTATCCAACATAAATATAGGTAGTTTTTGAATGTTTTGACCAAGGTTATAATGGCATTGATTGCGTGATTCGTAACAAGTACTAAATATTTATAATGAAGATCAAACCCAGACTAACTATTATCATGACGAAAAGGCAAGCGCACCTATCGAACAATAGTATAGTAATGGCAAGATTGGGATATCGTACCGAAGGGAACCAAAAGTACTAGTAATAACTATCTTTTTATTATTTAACCTAGAAATAAAGAGGGGTTGTTTATTAAACTAATTAACTAAACTAATTAACTAATTAAACTAAAGCAAAGAGAAAATTTGAAAAAAGGCTTGAAGAAAAGTAATTGATAAAGACGACACCCAAAGAGGAATCCACCTAGATTTCACTTGTTATCTGACTCTGAACCAGATGATTTATTCACTTGACTTGATTCGTGAGACTCCCTAACCTATATTATTATCTCTTTCGAGACTAATAACGTCTAACCCTCAGTTGAATTAATTGAAATCTCTTTCTTAATTAAAACCCATAGGGAAGCAGTAAATCGATCTATAGACTCCTATATTAGGTTTCACCCTAATCTGGAAAAATCTCGTAACCCTATTTCTAGGCGTTCGATCAACTCCGCTTAATTATGCCAAATCTACTATTAGACAGGTACTTTTGCTCCCTACATAATTACATCAAATCATGAATCAATACCCAGAATATTAACTCAAGCATTAAGAACACATAATTAATAACAAATCAAGTATTTATCATACAGTTCAGATAATAATAACAAGATCTATCATAGGTTTCAACCCCCTTAGGTATCTAAGGGGTTTAGTTCATAATAAAATAAGAGTACATCTTAAAAGTATGAAAATAACAAAACATAAAGAAAACTCTAAAACCCCTGAAGGAATTCTGAGAGAGATCTTCAGTCTTGGATTAGCTCCGGCTTTTGGGATGGATCATCTAGCTTCCTTGAAGTAATTCCAAGTGTGTGGTTTTGTACTCTAGAAACGTTTTGGAGGGAGGCCCCTTTCTAAGTCATACTTAGGGTGTTTATATATGCTTTGGATTGGCTTTCTTCCTCCCTAAGTATCCTTTTTCGTGTAAAATACAACTTCTTGAAAAAGGTACACACTCGTGTGCCACAACCGTGTGACGTGATTGCCAAGCTGTGTTCGATCCGTTAAATTGAGCACGGCTGTGTGGGTCAATGGTCAGGTCGTGTAAATAGGGAAAGCCTTGGTCGACACCCTCGAAAGACACAGGCGTGTGAGCTGCCCGTGTGGCAAGGCTTAGGCTTATCGATTTGGTCCATTTTGCCCCTTTTTGGCTCGTTTTTCGCTCCTTTTGACTCTTGCTGCTCTCCTGAGTACAAAACATGAAATAATCAAATTAAGAGCACCAAAATCCACAAATCTAGTAACAAACATCCATAAATATGCTAAGTATTTGGGGTAAAAATATGAATAATTTGGCGTTTATCAAATACCCCCACACTTAAGCATTTGCTTGTCCTCAAGCAAAACTCTCATTTACTGCTAGAATTCATTCCTTTCAATCACATAATCATTACTGATAATGTTACAAACAATTCCACGAAAAATCATACAGTGAGAATTCAACTATAGGGGCATTAAAAGCCTCAAACAATCTAAATCGAATATTTTGATAATAAAATCATAGGTAATCTCCTTCCTCTAAGTAATTAACTTTAGTCCTAAATATACAAGAGATGGCATCCTCACTAAAGATTTACTAAAATCACTCTAAGTGTTCAAGGTTCAAGATTAAGCACTCGATTGTCTAACATGAGAAGTTATTACCATTGGCTTGCATGAAAATCAAATCTCCACCACTTGTAAATGATATGATACACAAATCAAAAGGTCTTTGCATGGTTGTAACAGGCTTTAGGTTACGGGTATGGATACAAGCTGAAAAGAAAAAGGTTAGAATCGAGATAATTTCAATATATTACCCCACTATTAAAAACTTAATTACTGAATCACAAACAAATATCTAGAACTATATTACATGAGCTCTTTTTTTTTTTCATGACAACTTTAGCTTGCTGAGGATTACAATAATAATACAGAGTTTTTTTTTTAAGAACAAATCAAGTTAATACAATATAGAAATCATACTTCATGATTCAGTAACAAAAAATGGTGAACATAGTGAGGTAACAATATTAAAATTAATCTCGATAAAAAAGTAAATTAAGTAAGAGGATTTCAACAATAATGGGTTAATGGGTTAATGATGAGGGTTACTCAATAAAAAGGGTTAGTAGGCTCAAAGGGGTTTACTAAGGGTTTAATTATGTGGGAACCTTTTATGGAGTAAGTGGGTTAAATCCTAAGTGCCTTTATCACCTCAGTATATCAAATCATACGTGTGACCTCGACATGTATAATCGAAGCAAATTCTAGAATAACAGTTCAATGTTGACATACTCAAACTACAAAAGAAGTGAGTAAGAAAGAAAGCTATATGCTCAAAAGGCTCAAAAATCGAACAAAAAATTTGGGTTTTTGATGTCATTCCTGTATACTTAAGATTTCAAGATAATACCTCAATTTAGGAAAATAATCTATAAATTTTAGTTCTCAAAATATCAATTTATCATGCTCGATTCTCTAATGTCCTATAATCAAATAATCATACATAACTCCCATGGTCTAATTCATGACATATCAACAATAATTATAGATCAATCAAAATTCATTCGATCAATATTATGAGAAAATCACTTAAGCACAAGACCAAATTCAGGGATTTGAGAATAATGCAAAAAGTTAGGCAGCATGTTCATGTTCACCCCCCTACACTTAAAATGTACATTGCCCTCAATGTACAAAGATAGAATATTCAAAATAAACAAATTCATTAGAGGGAAAGAGGTGAAACTCCCTAATTTATGGATGCGAAGCTTGATTCTATGGCTGGAGTGTTTGGGGAAATTGGTAGATGCCACTGTTGTTGCTAGATGAAGAAATTGGGTCGTTGAACATGGCACTCGTGAGGTATTGTACCCTATTTGTTTCCTCATTCCGTAAGATATTCCTAGCAGCTTTGCTTGGAAGTCTGTAGAGTCATGAAGAGCTTATTAAGAGTGGGTGTGGAAGAGAGCGTAGTGGGATTACTTGTTAGAAAAACCAGAAAAATAAAGAAAGTAAAATTTACTAATATAGATATGTCTTTCAAAAGAAAATAAAAAAATTGAAATGAAAATAAAAATAAAAATAAAAAGATAGGAGGATTCAATGATCCTCGTCAGTGTGGCCCTCAGGTGGTGGCGCTGGAACGGCGATGTGAAAGTGCTGGCACAACTGCTGCATCATGGCCTGCATGTCATCCATCTGTCTATCACGTCGCCGATCTCACTCGTGAATCATCTCAAACTGTGTATTGCAATACTGCTCGAAGTGAGCGAGTCGGTTGGAAAGGTGTGCCAATGAAGCAGTCGCATAAACTAGTCGCTCCCTAGGTCGCAAGGTAGAAGGCTCCTCGTGCTGTGGGGGGACATCATCAGGAGCGTCCTCAAGATGAGTGAGACGGTACTGACGAGGATCGGTCCCACATTGGCGCTCAATCATCCTCATGTGTAACATAGTCGTGATGCCCTGTGGGGACATCTGACCTATCAGTGTAAGTGCTGATGACTGGGCCACAGTGTTGAGGAGGCCGAAGTGTCTAGCGAGGCAGGTCACGTAGGGACCGATAGAGATTACTCCCTTCTGATGCTGCTCGATTTGATGGCGAATGGCGAAAGCGATGAAGTATGCCAAGTCAGTCACGTGTGCATTTACCATGCACCATAAATAGTAGGCGTCGTGGTTGTTGACGACGTCGGTGCTCTCTCTCCTTCTGGTCAAGGTTTGTGCCAATATGGTATGGAGATAGCGTAGGGAAGGGGCGAGAGCTGAGGCCTTCGAGTGGTTGGGGTTGTTATTGTTCGTCATCACCACCTGTAGATGAAAAGTAGAGCATAATTCTAAAGTTAGCTCTAAATAAGTGGGTTTGGTAATAGCGAAGAACCGTTCCCATGGGTCTGTGGACAGGAGGGCGCGGATGACATCAGCTAGCTGGACTTGCTCCACGGCAGCCAAATCGATGCAACGACCTGTAGTGAGGGTTCACCCGCGTAGTATCTAAAATAGCTCCTCCTGCGAAGCTTGCGAAAAATCAATGAAAGGGTGCCAAACTTCGGTTGTAGCACATACCGAGGAAGAACCCGGTCCCTTATGACTTTTTGAGGATGGGACCGCGGCCTTCTTGCCTCTCGATGATGACATAATGTACCTAAAAATGTATGAGCATTGATATAATCTTATGACAGTAGTTCCAAGATTTGTTAACATTTAACGATATCAAGCGAGAGGTGAAAATTTTATATGACTATTCAGAAACATTTACTAGAATCAAAGATGCATCAGCAGTTAAGCAAAAATCCTAAAACTAGTATATGTTATTTAGTAGCTTTAACAGTTCAAATATAGAAAATACTAAAGCAAATTCCTAAATTATTCAGAACAAATTTTTAATAGTAACAATATCTTTGTAAGGCATAAAGAATACCAATGTAGCAACACAAATTGGAAAAAAAAGGGTGAGAAAGGGAACCAAAAGCTGCTATAGGGTGGCACACGGGCGTGTTGGTGGTGAGCACGGGCGTGTGGCGTGGGGGTACAGCCGTGTGGAGGAAAAATAGAGGGAAAAGAGAGGGGAAAGTGAGGATTAATCCAGGGGGACTGGATTTTAGGATGGTTTGGGGTTGGGGAAGTGAGAATCTGGGGAATGGTGGTCAGAATAGGGATTAGGGAGTAGAGAAGGGCCAATTGCAGCTAGTGTTTTGGAAGGGAGAAGAAGATGAACAGTGGTTTGCTTATATAGGGGAGGGCCACACGGCCTAGGGCCACGTCCGTGTACTCTGAAGGTGAGCCTGTGTTTTTCGAATTTTACGATGTAGGTCGTGCCCGGCTACTATCCAACGCCCGTATGTCTTAGGCGTGTGTAGCACACGCCATGTCACACGGTCATGCCTAGCTTTGTTCGCTTCTCCTACGCCCGTGTATTTTTGTCCACGACTTAATGGCATGGGCATGTCTCACTCCCGTGTCGAAGAAACAGAATCAAGCCTTGCCCCTGGCAGACCCGTGTTTTTCCATTCCCATGCCCGTGTTCACCTATCAAGTTCACCCACAGCCATGTCGCACGACCATGGGGATTTATCGCATCCCATGTTTTGGGGAAATCATGTCCTGCATCCACACGGCCGTATTGCACGGATACGGATTGAATCTTCATCGTAGGTCATATCAGACTAAATCTCAATCTCAGATGGAGAAATCACATGTGAAGGATCGGATCTGTATCATCGAAGCATAGATACATGAAACACATTATGAATCTTTTCTAACTCAGGTGGAAACAATAATCTATATGCAACCGGCCTAATACGCTCGATAATCTTATACGGCCCGATGAACCTCGGACTCAATTTGCCTTTTTTGTTGAATCGAAGTACTTTCTTCTACGGAGATACTTTCAAAAACACTTTGTCACCAATATCAAATTCAATATCTTTTCGTTTCAAATCTATGTAATATTTCTGATGATCGGAAGTTGTTTTCAAACTATCTCGGATCACTTTTACTTTCTGTTCAGTTTCTTTTATCAAGTCAACCCCGTGTGTTTTATTTTCACTAAGCTCTGGCCAATACAATGGTGTACAAAATTTTCTACCATATAAAGCTTTATATGGTGCAATTTTAATGCTCGATTGAAAACTATTATTATATGCGAATTTAGTCAATGGCATATACTGTTCCCATGTACCTTCAAACTCAAGAATGCAACATCTTAACATATCCTTGAGTATCTGAATAATCTGTTTGGATTGACCATTCCTTTGCAGGTGAAAAGCAGTACTAAAATGCAATTTAGTACCTAATGCCTCTTATAAATTCTTCCAAAACCTCGATGTGAATCTCAGATCTCTATCTGACACAATAGACAATGGCACCTCGTGCAATCTCACAATATCATAAATGTATAACTCAACTAATTTATCAAGCGAGTAATTAGATCGTACCAGAATAAAATGAGTTGATTTTGTCAATCGGTCAACTACAACCTAGATAGCATCTTTCTTCCGCGAAGATAAGGGCAAACTCGAAACAAAATCCATTGTCACTCTATCCCATTTCCATTCCAAAATCGTAATCTGCTGTAACAAACCGAATGGCACTTGATGTTCAGCTTTAACTTGTTGACAGATTAAACATTTCGAAACAAAATCAGACATATCCCTTTTCATTCTAGACCACCAGTAATGTTGCTTCAAATCATTATACATTTTCGTACTACCCAGATGTACATATAATTGACTATTGTGAGCTTCATTCAAAATTGTCTGAATAAACTCTGAATTTCTCGGAACACAAATCTGATCTTGGAATTTCAAACAATAATTATCATCAACTCTAAATTTTGAATCAGAATTCAATTCACACTAAGCTCTTTTGCTATAATCTCATTACCAACTCAAAACATCAGCCACAACATTTGCTTTTCCTGGATGATAATCGATAACAAACTCGTAATCTTTTAGCAATTCTAACCATTTTCTCTATCTCAGGTTCAAATCTTTCTGAGTCATCAGATATTTCAAACTTTTATGATCAGAATACACATGACATTTCTCACCAAACAAATAGTGATGCCAAATCTTCAAAGCAAATACAAAAACCGCCAATTCCAAGTCATGTGTCGGATAGTTCTTTTCGTGCGACTTTAATTGTCTCAAAGCATAGGCTATAACTTTTCCTTCCTGCATCTAAACACAACCCAGACTGTTCAATGAAGCATCACTATAGATCACAAATTCTTTACCTGATTCTGGTTGTACTAACACCTGAGCTTCAGTCAATAGGACTTTCAACTGATCCAAACTTTTCTAACACTTTTTTCAAACTATTCAAATTTCACATCTTTCTGAAGCAATTTCGTTGAAGGAGTAACAATCATCGGAAGCCTTTTATGAATCTTCGGTAATAACCAGCAAGTCCTAGAAAACTGCAGACTTTAGAAACATTTCTCGGAGACTTCCAATCCAGAATAGCTAAAATCTTACTCGGATCAACTCGGATACCTGATGCTGACACAATATGGCCCAAAAAATTGACTTCTCGTAACCAAAATTCACATTTGCTAAACTTCACATACAATTGCTTATCTCGAAAAGTCTATAGCACCAATCTCAAATGTTTAGCATGTTCAGTTTCATCTCATGAATATATCAATATATCATCAATGATCACAACAAGAAATCGATCTAGGTACGGTCTGAATATCCAATTCATCAAGTCCATAAAGATAGCAAGTGCATTTGCCAATCTAAAAGGCATAACTAAAAACTCATAGTGTTCGTGCCTCGTTCAGAAAGTAGTTTTTGGAATATCTGAATCTTTTGGTCGTAACTGATAGTATCCTGATCTTAGATCTATCTTTGGAAACACGGTAGCTCATTTCAGCTGATCAAACAAATCGTTAATTTGGGGCAGAGGATATTCATTGTTGATAGCTACTTTGTACAATTGACGATAACCAATGCACATTCGCATCATGCCATCTTTCTTTTTCACAAACAGAAATGAGCACCCCAAGGTGAGAAACTCGGTCTTGTGAATCCTCTATCTGTCAACTCCTGCAAGTGAGATTTTAATTCTTTTAACTTGGTCGGAGCCATTCTATATGGAGCTATCGAAATCAGAATAGTTCTTGGTACTAACTCAATGCCGAATTCAACTTCTTGAATCGGAGGTAATCTCGAAAGTTCTTCAGGAAACACATCAGGGAATTCACAGACAATAGGCACTGATTCAACTTTCTTTTCAGATACTTTCGAATCAATCAAATAAGCAAAGTAAGCTTCACAACCCTTTTTCACCAAACTCAGAGCTTTCATCAAAGATATCACAGTCGGCAACCCATTTAAATCACTAGATTCAATTCGGACTATTTCATCATTCTTGCATCTCAAGTCAATATTTTTCCGTTTGCAATTCATAATAGCATCGTGCGAAGTTAGCCAATCCATACCCAGAATTATATCAAATTCATCAAATTGTAATAACATTAGATCGGTCAGAAAATAAATATCTTGAAACATTAATGGACAATTCTTGCACACCTTGTCTACCAAAACACACTAGCTTAAGGGGTTCGATACTGTAATTACAAATTCAGTAGACTCTACAGGAAAAGTTTTACTGGATACTAAATTCATGCATATATACGAATGTGTTGATCCTGGATCTATCAATGAAATCACAGAAGTATCATAAAGAGTAAAAGTATCAGTTATAACATCGGGAGACGAAGCTTCCTCACGAGCTCGAATGACATAGGCTCTAGCAGGTGCTCTAGCCTCAGATTGTACGACAGTATCTTTAGTTGCTCTTTGACTACCACTCACATTTCCTGTATTTCTAGGAGGTCTACCTCGAGCTGAGGTGTTACTCGGTCTCGAATTTTGGATAATCTCTTTTTCAATAGATTCGGGACAACCACGGCTAAAATGATCTAAAGATCTACACTTGAAACAAGCTTGATCATACAATCTACAATTGTCGAGATGTCTTTTACTACAATTTTTACACTCCGTTCGATTGAATCGGACATTTCCAACACTTGTAATAGAAGTAGCTGGAGTTCTAAAGCTCGAATGTGATCTAGTACTATCTCTACTCGAATGCCACACATTAGCCTTTGATCGACTATAATCACCTCGAAATTTCTTTGACGCTGACTGAAATGATTTACTTGCACATCTCTTTCTCACATCTCTAGCTTCTGAGTCAGCTTTTCTTTTCTCTTTCCCGAGTACTTCAGCTTTACATGCTCGTTCAACAAGCACAACAATCTCTTTTATTTCCAAAATCTTGACTAACAATTTGATGTCTTCACTCAAGCCATCCTCGAATCTCTTGCACATAATTGCTTCAGTCAAAACACATTCTCGTGCATACTGGCTCAGTCTTACAAATTCTCACTCGTATTCTGTAACAGACATACGGTCTTGTTTTAACTCAAAAAACTCTTTACGTTTCTGATCGATGAATCTCTGACTAGCATATTTCTTTCAGAATTAAGCTTGAAAGAAATCCCAAGTGACTTATTCCTTCGGAACCACAGATATCAATGTCTTCCACCAATGATACGCTATATCTCTTAAAGTGAAACAACACATTTTATGCATTCGTCCAGAGCTAATGACAATTCATGCAACACTCGTATTGTATTCTCTAACCAGAACTTGGCTCTTTCAGTATCATCATTAGTAGTAGCATGAAATTCTTCAGCCCCATATTTTCTGATTTTATCGACCAGTGGCTTATTCAATTGAATTGGATTAGCTTGTGGCATAACAGGGACTTGCAGAGGATTTAGTGGGGGTGAAGGTTGTGACACGGTCGGATTAGTACGGATATATTAGGTGAACCAATCATTCATTATTTGGTAAAAGGCTTGTCTAGCCTCTCCCTTGTCATTACTAGTAGCAGGTCTAGATTTGGATGGCGCTGTCCCTTGACTGGGAGCAAGCACGTTACTCTCGACATCGTCAGCTATGGCTCATTTGGAATCCATTTACTATATAAAAACACATTTTCATTGTCAGGAATCATCACACTATCGCAGTTCATAAATATGGCATGTATAGCTAGACTCACACACGCTACGTTAGTCCTAGAATCGACTAAATCTTAGCTCTGATACCAACCAAATGTAACATCCCTAACATGTATCTGTCATAAGACTAGGGTTAAGAGGCATTACCGGACATATCAGAATAATTCGCATTCATTTCATAATAAACATAGCATCATAGTCATACATTAATACAGAGTCCTTTACATAGGTCAACAAGACCTTAAACATGCTTTAGAAAGGGGTCGGGACTAAAACAAGCTCATACAAAATTTTTCGAAACTTAAACATTTTTCAAAGTTATAAAGGTCATACGCCCGTGTGTCTAGGCCTTTGAAAAATAGGGCATACATATTGACTTGTCCACACGGCTACAAGACATGCCCATGTGCCAGGCCGTGTGAAAATTAGGGAGGCTACTGACTTGGGTCACACGGCCAGTCACATGCCTGTGTGTTTAGCCCGTGTTCGAAAATGACTTGGCCACACAGCCTAGTACACGCCCGTGTGTGCATCCATGTGGTCTATTCAGTCCCATTTCAAAATGGCCCTCGAGCAACACGACTGAGGCACACGCCCGTGTAGGCAAAATAGACCATTTACAAGGCCAAAATGCCACCCATTAAGGGTCCTCCCTACAAGTAACAAAACCAAAACATTTTATACCAAATTTTCAACCAATTCACAACCAAAATATAAACCATTCAAGCCATATCATTATTAACAAATTTTATCGTCAATATACAAACTAAAACATATCAAACCCTAAGCCAAAGTCATACCAAATATGAGTTTCATAAACTTAATTCATTTCATTCAATTTCAGGCCATAAACTTACAAATTCTTCAAATAAACACATATCATAAACTTACCAAATTGACCATTACTATTGGCCATCCAAAAACACATCACATTGGCAATATTGCATCACATAGTGATTACTCAAAAAACTTTCATAATTATAACTGAAACCAAGCCATATCACATGGCTAGATATACACATTACCAAACATATTCACAAACTTCTAGCCTATACATGCCATACTTCAATATATACAATTTCAAAAGGTACCAAAATAGAGTTCGATAGTATGGTGATGATCCTTGATGGTCCTCGAGCTTTCGGTAGCTTTGATCTCTGTAAAACAATGCAAACACACACAAAGTAAGCTTTTAAAAGCTTAGTAAGCCATAAACAAATAAACTCATCATGTAACATTTCTAAACCATTTCATTCTTGTAATTCATGGCAAAACATAACTACATATCCAATTCTCATCTAATTCAATTGTTCATAAGCCACTTACCCATAACACATTTCATACTCATATAATTCATACATATTTCATATGTCCACATATAAGCATATACTTACCTTTCATTATTATTCATAATGTACATTTCAAACGTACCTGAATTTGGGTACACATTCTCATATTTATCCATTTCTCAGAATGCCCGTTGAACAATTTTGAATCAATAAGGATACTCGAATAGCTCGAAAAGCTCATACAATGCTAATATCCCAGACATGATCTTACATGTAATCAAATATTGATGCCACTATCCCAGATAGGGTCTTACACGAAATCAAATACGATGTTGATGTTTCAGACATGGTCTTATATGTAAATCATAAGTTGATGCCAATGTCCCAGACCTGGTCTTACACGAGATCACATATCGAAAATCTTATGTCATGACATATGTATCCTAACTATTCCTATGGTTCTGACTTCGTTACATTATTGAAACTTTCTTGGATATTATGTATTCAGCTCTTATATAGGCATTCATAACAGTTAAATGTCATATAACATAAATAAATCAACTCAAACACTTTTATTTGTATATTGACTTACCTCGTACGAAAATGAACGCAAACGAGCAACTATTCAACGACTTTCGTTTCCCCAGATCTAATTCTGTTTTCTTTGGTTCTTGATCTATGTAAATTCAAATTTAACTTATTCAATCTCACATTCATTCATATCAATCCATAAACACATATTTAGGGCATTCCACAAATTAGCCCTCACATTTTCACATTTTAACACTTTAATCCCTAATTCATAAAATTACAAAATACACAAAATTTCCTTATAGCCATGCTTAGCCAAATTTTCATACTGTTCATATAAGTCCACATATTTCATTTATTTTATATTTTAATCTCTCAAAATCTCATTTTTACAATTTAGCCCAAATTACTTAAATTAATCAAAAATTCAAAGACAAAATATATTTATCTATCATAAATCTTTCAATTTTCATCATTTAACAACACAAAGCTTACAATTTCATCAATGGCATAACTCAAAATCATCAACAAAATCAGAAATTGAGCTATGGGCTTGATAGAATACAAAGCAACGATCACAAAAATGTAGAAATTATAAAAAACGGATCAAAACACATACCTTAATTATCAAATCTCTTTGCTGAAACCTAAAAGCTTTATTTCTTCTTATTCTTTGATAATTTCGGCAAACAAGGATTGATAATTCATCCATTAACATGTTTTGTTTTACTATAATAAGTTTATTTACATATTTACAAATTTAACCTTTATTTAATCATATAATAAACACATAATAAATGGTCATTAATGTCCATTAACCCTTTCAATGGTCTAATTGCAGCATAGGAATCTATCATTTAAGAAGACATATCAAATAGGCACTTTAACAAACAGCAGGCAACTTTTACATTTTAGGCGGTTAGATCCTTTTCTCAAATTAAACACACAAACGATCAAATTTTCATACAGAATTTTCACACATGCTAATTCACATATAATAAGCACGAAAAATAATGTAAAAATATTTTTCTGTCTCAGATTTGTGGTCCTGAAACCACTATTCCGGCTAGGGTCTAAACCAAGCTGTTACATTCAATCTCACATTCATTCAAATCACTCCATATAGACATATTTAGGGCATTTTACAAATTATCCCTCACATTTTCACATTTAAACACTTTAGTCCATTTTTCATAAAATCACAAAATACACAAAATTTCTATATATACATGCTTGGCCGAATATTTCTCTAACCAATATAAGCCCATATATTTCATTGATTTCACATTTTAGTCCCTCAATTTCTCATTTTTACAATTTAACCCAAAATACTCAAATTTATCAAAAATCCCAATACAAAACATAGTAATCTAAAACATATCTTTCATTTACTATCATCAAACTTCATAAAACCCACATTATCAACAATGGCACATCTGAAAATCATAATCAAATTTAGAAATTGAGACATGAGTTTGACAGATTGCTAAGCAACGATCACAAAAATGTAGAAATTATCAAAAACAGATCAAAAATCACATACCAATTAGCCAAGATAAGTGTTGAATGCTTGAAGGCTTAGAAACACTTATTTCTTTCCTTAGTTTCAGTCAAAAAGATGAAAATAAGATGAACATTTGATTTTTTTATTTATTTTAACTTTCATTTAATTAACAAATTACTTAAGTAACCTTATTAATTTCATTTAAAAATCCACTAACTCATGTCCAACCATGTCATTTCATGAATTCAATGGTCCATTTACAACATAAGGACCTCATATTTAAAGAGACACATCAATTCGGCACTTAATCAAATGACACACAACTTTTGCATTTTCTGCCACTAGGTCCTTTTTTACAAATTAAGCACACAAACAGTAAAATTAAATCACGAAATTTTCACAGATATCAATTCACATATTATAAGCACGAAAAATAATATTCAAATATTTTTTTGACTCAGATTTATAGTCCCAAAACCACTGTTCCGACTAGGGTCTAAACCAGGCTATTACAGAATTGGCTTGTTTTTAAGCAAATTAAGTCCCACACGGCCTGAGACATGGGCGTTTGACACGGCCTGGCACACGAGCGTGTGACACGACCATGTGACCTTACCAAAGAGTTACACGGGTAAGGACAAGGCCATGTGTCCCTAGTTCGAAGGTTACACGGCCTGAGACATGGGCGTGTGTCTCAATCGTGTGAGGCATACAACTGTGTGACACTTGTTTTCAAATTTTTTTGAACTTTTGTTAAACTTTCCAAATGTTTTCAATTTAGTCCCGAATTGTTTGTAAGGTATTTCTATGGCCTCGAGGGCTCAATTCAGAGACAGAATGTGTATGTATAATTTGCTTATGATATGTTTATGTTAGTGAGTGAAATTTATGTTTAAATGTTCCATTTGTATGGTAATGGTCTATAACCCAAATTCAGCGACAGATACGAGTTAAGGGGTGTTATAGAGGGCATATTGGTTAGGCACTTAGGTTAGATGTTTTTGGTATGTTTTGGTATGTTTAAATGTGTTTTTAATAGGTACAAATGTATGGAAATGGTATGGCTTGGAACCTAAGAAATGATAGTTCAAAAGACTTTGTTTTGAAGTTATTTTAAGTACACACGGTTTGCCATACGGCCGTATACGACACACGGTCACCCCACACGACCATGTGTCTTATTTGATTTTTGTATAGGATTGCCCACACAGTTTCACAGACTTACATGACTTAGAGACACAATCGTGTGACCCTAAGTTACATGGACTTAGGTTGTTACATGGTTTGGCAGTATGACTATATCTTTGAGCCACACGGTCTGGGCTCTGTCACATAACTTGACCACATAACCGTGTGACCCATGTTGTAATACCCCTAACCTGTATCTGTCGCCAGACTAGGGTTACAGGTGTTACCGGAGAATCAAAACATTTTTACAAATATTTCATATACATCATCACAATCATAGTCAAACATTACCATGGAGTCCCCTATATAGGTCATCGAGGCCTTAATCATGAATTAGAAAGGGGTTAAGACTAAACCGAGCTCATACAATTTTTTTTAAAACTTAAATATTTGTCAAAGTTGTACAGGTCACACACCCGTGTGAATAGGCTGTGTACCTCACGCGGCTTTAGACACGCTCGTGTGTCTAGGCCATGTCAAAATAGGGCATACATACTGACTTGTCCACACGGCATAAGACACGCCCGTGTGCCAAACAGTGTCAAAATTAGGGAGGCTACTGACTTGGGTCATACGGCCAGTCAGACGCCCGTGCTCGAAACTGACTTGGCCACACGGCCTAGCACACGCCCGTGTGTGTGCAACCGTGTGGTCTTGTCAGGCTCATTTCAAATGGTCGTCGAGCAACACGACTAAGACACATGCCCGTGTCTCTGCCTGTGTGGCAAAAATAGGCCATTTACAAGACCAATTTGCCACCCATTAAGGGTCCTCCCTACAACCATCAAATAGGCATCAATTGCACATCAAATTTCAATCATTTCATAATCAAAACATTCAACATTCATGAATCAACCAATATCATGTTCATAACATATACCAATTCATGTCATTCCATAAGCCAAAAACATATCAAAACTTATGGTTTATAACCTTGATACATTCCATTCATTCTCATACCAAATTTTACCCAATTCTAAAATATGCACATACCTAAACTTATCAAATTGACCTTTTCTTTTGGCCAACCAAATGCACAACATAATGACACACTTGCATCACATATCATATATCATAATTAATCCATAAGTTTAAACACAAACTAACCATATCACATGGCACAATATATACATTACAAAACATATCCTAATACTTCTAGCCTATACATGCCATACTTTTGCATTCACAATATCAAAAGGTACCAAAATAAGGTTCAATAGTACGGTGACGATCCTCGACGATCCCCGAGCTCTCGATAACTTTGATATCTATAAAACTGTTGAAAAACATACAAAGTAAGCTCTCAAAAGGTTATAAGCCATATAAAAAATAATCTTATCATTCAAAACATGAAAGCATCATCAAATTACATATACTCCATGGCCAAATACTATCCCAAACCACATAGTTCATATACATTTCACATAATCCAATTTATTTACACATATAGCATATTTTCTCATACTTATAACATATATCATCACTTGTACATATACTTACCTTTTAATCCTCAAACATTTCAAACATACCTAAATTGGATACACATCTCATATAATTATTCATTTCTTGGAGTGCCCGTTGAACCATTCAGAATCATAAGGATACACGGATAACTTAGAAAGCTCATACAATGCCAACGTCCCAGATGTGGTCTTACATGTAACCAAATATCGATGGCACTTCCCAGACAAGGTCTTACACGAAATCAAATACGATGCCAATGTCCCAGACATGGTCTTACACGTAAATCATAAGTCGATGCCAACGTCCCAGATGTGGTCTTACATGAAAACACATATTGGATCCTATGTCATGACATATGTATCCTAACTATTCCTAAGGTTCGTACATGCCTTTTCAGATGTCGAAACTTTGTTGATACTTTCTCAGATGTCTTATATTTCTCAACTCATATAATCATTCATCATATTTCAATAGCATATAATCGATAATAATTCAACTCATAACACATTTATTTGTATATAGACTTACCTCGTACGGATTCGAATGAACAGAATCGGCTACTACATGACTTTCGACTTTCCCCAATCTAATTTCATTTTCTTTTGTTCTTGATCTATATAAATTCAAATTTAACTATTTTATTCACCATCATTCAAATTAATCCACCAACACAAATTTAGGGCATTTTACAAATTTTCTCTCATATTTTCACATTTTGACACTTTAGTCCTTAATTCACAAAATCACAAAAAACACAAAATTTCATTACACATATGCTTAGCCAAATTCTTATAGTGTTCATACAAGTCCACATATTTCTTTTATTTCTCATTTTAGTCCCTCAATTTACAATTTTCACAATTTAGCCCATTTTACTCAAATTCATCAAAAATTCAAAGACAAAATATATCAACCCAACACATATCTTTTATTTTCCAACAACTAACATCGGAAAGCTCACAATTTCATCAATGGTATATTTCAAAATCATCAACAAAATTATAAATTGAGACATGGGCTTGATAGAACACTAAGCAACGATCACAAAAACATGGAAATTGTCAAAAATGAAACAAAACTCATACCTTAATCAAAGAAATCAATGACCAAACCCTAGTTGAATCTTTTTCTTTCTTTTTATTTTGATTTTTCGCTAAACAAAGTGTTAATGGCCTTATTTTCATATGTGTTTTATTTTAATTAACATAATTATCCATTTTAGCAATTTGCCCTTATAATAAAACATTATAAAATCACATATATTAAGGATATTAATGTCCATTAACCATGTTAATGGTCCAATTTCAACATAAGGACCTTTCATTTACAAAGACATATCAAATAAGCACTTTAACAAATAGAAGGCCACTTTTACATTTTATGTGATTAGGTCCTTTTCACAAATTAAGCACACAAATGATCGAATTTTCATACGAAACTTTCACACATGCTAATTCTCATATTATAAACATAGAAAATAATATTAAAATAATTTTTTACTCAAATTTGTGGTCCTGAACCACTATTTCGAATAAGGTCTAAAGCGAACTGTTACACATGTTTTTAGTTTTTGCCATATTTTTTTGTTTTATTTCAGATTAGTCCATACTCATTTCTAAATTGATTTTAGGGTTCGTAATGCTCGATTTAAGTCTCGTTATAGTATTTATGCTATGAATAGTGAATGATTATTACTTTTTATGCTTAAATAAATATTTTGGATTGTGTTAATGTATTATTGTATACATTATCTTATTAACTATCGTAATATGTCGTAACCTTAATTCAAAATAGAGATGGGTTAGGGGTGTTATAGAAATTTGGAGAAATGTGGATTTGATGGAGTGCCATAAATTATTGTGAGATGAGAGTTGACCCCATGATGGTATTCAATCAATTCTGTCGAGACAGTGAACACAAAATTTGGTATGGAAAATATGAGAAAAGACAATGGCCACTCCATATATTGGAAAATGCGAATGAGCCACATTTATCTACTAGGGTTTCTGCTTATCCCGTGGCGCTAATGGGCAAACCTCATGCACTGATGAGTTTGGGCAAATTTATATCGTAAACGCGGCAGTTCATGTGGTGCCTTGGTGGCAACTAAATAGAGCCTTTTAGGCAAGTTACTTGAAAAGCCTTTGTGGCATACTTTGCAATGCCTTTGTGGCGTATTCTGTAATACGCTGTGGAATATTCTAAAATGCCTTTTTTGCGTATTCTGTAATGCCTTTGTGGCGTATTTTATAATGCCTTGTGCCATATTTTGCATTACCTTTTTGGCATATTCTATAATGCCTTTCTGCCGTATTTGCAATGTCTTTGTTGTAAGTTTTGTTTCATCTAAGCAGCGAGTATCTATTAGCTTATTTTCATGGCAAGGTCTGAAATTATGTTTGAAGAAATTTCTAAAAGAGTTTTTTCTACATATACACGGTATAAGAATTTGCTATGGTTCCACCAGAATAGAGAATTTGATGTGTTTGAAGTTATGTGTGGTACAAGTGTTCGCCAAGCCAGAGTATTTACATACTAAGAATAAAGCTTACTTGGTTTCAATAGTATCCACCAAATATAGGTATCTCTCGCTATGTAATATAGTGTTTTAGGATTCTATTGAATGTCTTAAAACATTGCATCCATTAGAATTGGTTGTTCTCTGGGTTGATTGAAAGATTTGGTCTTATCAATATTTTGATAGATGTTGAATTAGTGTATAAGTTTGCTAGAGATAAGATCTGTTTGTAAACCATTATGATATGAATATCCAATATTTGTCTACAGAAGAATCTGCCAAGACAAATAACCGTGTGTATAGTATGCTACACAAAGAATTCAACATTTGCTTGAGTGAGAATCTACCAAAAGTAACTTCTGCATTACCATCACTCCGAGGAATGTATCTAGCTTTTTCCTTTTTAGGGAGTGAGAAATAAGACCTGCGTTGGGGGGCAAATTCTATAATATGCCTAATAAGTGAAATGCGTATATGGGGTCAAGTGTAGAGTTTGTTGTTTAGGTATTCGCTAGGTGTTTAGGAAAGTTTCCACTAAAGACTAAAGATAAATTCAAAATCTTCGAGTTGAAGAATTTTGCAACAAATGTTCAAAGGTAATCTTGGTTAAAATTTGCTAGGTTCTTTTGAACTTATGAGTGTTTGATTATGATGTAGATTTTGAGGAAAAGTTGATATGCCTGTAGGGACCCAACTAGGAATGTGCCAAGGTGGCAGTTTGTGTTGCAATATCATGCATACATAGGGCACCTTAGGAATATGGCGCTTAGTACTCTACACCATAAAGAAGTCTGTCTTGAACAAAGTTTTAATTCATAACATTATATGATGCCTTGTTAAAATCTGATGTAATTATTAAACATCCTCTTTTATTTATCTTTTGTTTCAAGGCTAGTAAATAAAGAAATAAAAAGTTTGTGCTAGAATTGTTTTATGCATGTTTTAAATTTTTTCTAAGTGTTAAAATCTTATAGCATCCAATATCTAGATCTGGTAATTCGGGTCGGGTAGATAGGGATACAACTATCCCCTCTATCCTCAACTCATGGGATTCTTAACTTTTTAGGGCATCTTAAGTTTTACCGACATTTTGTCAAATACTTTTCTCTAATCTTTAAGAAATTAAGTCGCCTCTTATAGAAAGACGTCCCTTTCATTTTTGATGAAGAGTGTACCCAGGCGTCTAACATCTTGAATGAAAGATTGATCACTGCTCTCATCATTGCTAGTCCAAATTAGGAAGAGTCATTTGTGATTATGTGTGACGCTAGTGATTTTGTAGTGGGAGCTATTTTGGGTTAGCAGAAGAGAGTTTTTCACACCATTCATTATATAAGCAAAATGTTGAATAAAAAAAAATGTTGGCGATTGTATTCTCTTGTGAAAAGATCCATCCATATTTGATGGCAAATTGAGTTTATTTCTACACAGATCACTTTGCACTAAATTATGTTATGAAGAAAAAGAAAAATAAAGCTTAATTAATGAGATGGGTGTCATTGCTTCAAGATTTTGACCTATGTATTCTGGATAGGAAGGGAACCAAGAATCAGGTTGCTGACCATCTGTCTCAGCTGGAATGCGAGGAGGACCAAGAGGGGAATAGCACGGTCGATGAGACCTTTATCGATGAACAACTATTTCAAGTGAAGTGTCATCACCTAAAGAATAAAGTCCCCATTGTGCCTTAGTTCACTGACATTGTTAATTTTCTTATGAATGGTGTCTTCCTTTAAGAAGCGTCAAGTCAACAAAAGAAAAAGATTGTTGATAACGCTAGTAATTACATTTGAAAGGAACCATATGCATTTAGAAGTGTGCAAACCAACTCATTTGATATTGTATGGCTAAAGAAAAGATGGAAGGCATTCTGATGAGCTGTCACACCTCCCATTGTGGAAGAAATTTTGGTGGAAAAATGACTGCTCAAAAAGTTTTGCAATATTGTTTCTATTGGCCGACCATGATCAACAATGCATATGACTTTGCTAAAGGATATGATAGGTGTCAATTAATGGGGAACATCTCCAAGCACGATGAAATACCTTAAAAGGGGATTTTGGAAGTAGAAGCTTTCTATGTGTGGGGAATTGACTTCATTGGCCCCCTTTTTAAATTTGTTTGGGAATCAATACATTTTGTTGGTAGTGGACTACGTGTCCAAATGGATAGAAGTTGTGGTCTTTCCAACCAAGGACATGAAGGGGCAGTGAAGTTCCTTCAAAAAATATCATTTTTAGATTTAGGATACCTAAGGCGGTCATTTGTGATAAAAGGACATATTGTTGTAGTTGAAAACTAAATAGCGCTCTTGCGAAATACAGTGTAAGACATTGTATTGCCACTACTTACCACCCACAAGCTAGTAGTCAGGATGAAGTATCAAACCAAGAAATTAACCAAATTCGCAAGGAGATGTTAAATCAAAATAGAAAATACTGGTCCATTCAATTGAATAATGCGTTCTGGGCTTATTGGATATCATATAAGACACCTCTTGGAATGTCTCCATAATAGTTAGTTTACGGTAAGAATTGCCATCTTGGACCGTAGATTGAGTTTGTGAAATAGGTCTATTAGGTAATAAAGGAATTGAACTTGGACCTCAGCTTGGCTAAAGAGGCTCAATTATTTTAGTTTGAACTAGACGAATTTTGTTTCTTTGCCTATGAGAACACCAAATCATATAAGGAGAAAAATAAATTGCTTTATGATGCAATTATAAGATGAAAAAACTTCATGCTGAGGTAACATGTGTTATTGTTCAACTCCTATCTAAAGCTATTTGTCAAAAATTTGAAATCATGTTGGTCAGGACCATATACAGTTACTTGTGTGCTAGTCAAAGGAGCTATTGAACTAGCAACTTAGGATGGCCAATTGTTCCTAGCAAACGGGCAACGAGTGAAGTTATATTGGGATGGAACAAAAGATAATTTCAAAGAGGTCTACCATCTCATTTGTGAAACACGCATTGACGACATGGATGGTTAGGTTGTGGGCAATGATGAAGACTTCAAAGAGGTGCATCAAGCCATTGATAAGGTCTATCCCTACCCTAGCTTTTGTAATCATAGTTTTTGCTTTGATAAATGCAATGTTGCTTGTAAATATTTGAATGATTTGAGCATATACTCCGTTTACTTTTCTTTCTTAGTTTAGGTTTAAGTTCTTTGCATGTTTAATTTTTGGACTTGGTATATAACGCCCTCAACCCGACTCAATTCATTGGGTCTAGATCTAGGGTGTTACTAAACAATATAAAACATTTAACAAAATCAATTTACATTTTCTCATTTATTTTAAACTTGTTATTTGCAATTCCAAAATAAAAACTTAACATTTAGAGATTTAAAATAAAATATATGATAAATAACTCATTACATAAAATTTTATACAGAACTTTACAAGTTAGAAACTATTTCAAGACAAACTCAAAGGCATGTTTAAGACTGTGTGCATAACAGCCCACTCCTACACCAACTTGGCATACTCCTATCGTTGTCCCTCCAGGCGAAGTCTCTTCTCAACATACATGAAAAGAAATAACAAACCTTGTAAGTAAAACAGTACCTAGTGAGCTCATGAACCATACCTTGATGGATGCTTTCTAATATTGTAGGAATTTTTATGAGTCAACTGCTTCTCTACATCGTTTATTATGGCTGATACCATGCAATCTTATCACTCTCGTACATGTCAATTATCATACCATTTTTATTCTCAGTCATTTATATCTAAATAAATGGGGAATCCTTCCAGTCATTTCATAATTATCTTGTCCCATAATACTTTCTTATCAGAATATGCCCTTAAAAACCACTACCAACAACTCATACCTTAACACATACTCTTCTCCCAAACAATTGCTTACTGACATTATGTTGGGAAGATACATATATATATAAGATACTTACACATAATTTCATACTATTGGTTCAAACTTAGACATACCTTGAACCAGTTCTTTAGACATATTCATACTAATAATTTACTGTATACAACATCCATATAAGCTCCAAATCATGTTATATCAGAACCTTATAATTCAAAATAGCATTAACTCAGATTCAAAATAAATTTAGAAAAAGATGCAACACGCCTCACTTTTCATATTTACAAATCATTATAACAGATACCCTTCTTAACATATAGATACACATTTCTTGTTCATGGAAAACCCTTAAGACTTTATTCAACCTTTATTCCAAAGCATCTCAATACTTTGTCTTGGTCATACTTATTATAGAACTACTATAACTTACTCATAACTTACTAGAGAGATAGACATTCAGATTCATAGCATACCAGATCTTCTTGACAATTCATTCCACATAAACTTAGCAAAACACACCATATCGACAATCAGGTAGAGTACGCAACTAAGGTGATCCATTCAGAAATTGCCACAAGGGTATCTCTTTTAGAGTTCGTCACAAAGGCTATTCATTTAGAGTTCACCATAAAGGCTATTCTTAGTTGTCATGTTTATGGTATGGATTTGCCTAGACTCACATTAAGTGAGGTTTTCCCATCGTCCTTGGACACGCAGAGAACCCCATTGGGTAATCACCATTCCTTAATTCTTTTTCTGAAGGCGTCATGGCCATGGACTTTTCCTTTAGAGATCATATCAGAGTTAATGATTTCAATCCCGATGGACTCCATCAGAGATCACCACAGTGAACAAACCCAAACTCTCTTGATAGACTTTTCATGCATTGACACAATCTAAATTCAACATTTCAAACATACAAATCACATAGCATACATTTCAAACATATACGTACTCAGTCATACTTCAATATTTCAATACTCGTACACCTATCATCACATACTATACTTTTCATGACTTCAGATCCATAGTTCAATCAATTTTTTACATACAACTCACAATATGAACAATATACACATATGAGTTTGCATAGAACTCACCTAACATCCACGAGCAACAACTTGAACCCCCAATTCAATCATTCATTGTGAAACTACAGTAACATCTGCTTAAAGAACATAGGAACATCATTAAGACTCATTCGTATAAAATTTACTATCAGTTCGAGCACTAACAAGTCCCATGCAAAGCCTTACACTTACATCTTACTGTTCATGCACTTCTTACAAACTTACTCTTTCAGAATTTAACATGGAAAATAGTAATACTTACCCTTGAATGAAATAGCCACTAATCATAACATCACCTTAGCTTCTAGATTATCAGTAAAGAGATACATCCAGACTTAAGGAAAGAATCAGTAATTTCCACTTAAGTATGAGGAAAAGAACCCCTTCCATAACAAACATTCACATATAAATATGACTCATCTTGCTTAGTGGAATTTAACAAGTGTCATACATATCAGAACTTGTTTTCTTATTGGCTTACACTTTTCGAGAAAAATATAAATAAGTTCCCTTCATCAAACTTATCAAGCTAAACTATATAGTTGGTTTCTTGTCAGATTACTTAAAGTCTAAGTAGCAAAGTATTCCATACAAACTAGATGTACTATACCTTTGGCAAATACTCATCCCATATTTCCCTGTTATCCTTTAACACGGATTTCTCCTTAATATAGCATAATATCGTAAAATCAAATTGTTACTAACTTAAGTGACGGTCACTATACACCCACACGTATGCGCCAAAATAAATATTTGGGCTAATAACACCTTGCCAAACAAACTGTTTACTTCTATATGCTTAAAACTTTAGATCCACCAGAACTAGGGTATTACATGGTAGATTTAATTTGGTGTAAATGGGAAGTTGGATTGAGAATTTTGAAAGAATTTTAGGTACCCTACAGTGGTATTGTGATATCAAATAGGGATATCATGATACCCTTGGCAGTTTAAAATGGGGAAGCCAAAACTATCGAGGATATCGTGATATCAAACCCCAGTATCGCGATATTCATGAAAATTTCAAAAGTTAAAAGGTTGGCCAACAAACAATGCTGTCGTGATACTAAACCCCTAGTATCGTGATACCCTCTACAATTTTAAAACAAGGGTGTTCAAAATTGTTAAGGGTATCACAATACCCAATTTCAATATTGTGATACCCATGTCAGGTCACAGAAAATACCCGGGTTTGGGTATCGTAACCCGTGCATTTTAAAGTTTTGAACCCCTCAAAACCTTAAAAATCCAACATTTTTCTCATTTTCGCACTACAACTCTTTCTTAACATATCCTTGTTACTTTTTCCTTTTGAAAACTTCTCTCTAAGCTTTTGCATCTTGTTGATTGTTGCCTGATTAATTGTAACTATTTCTTCCTTCATTTTTAAGTTTTCTCACCATGCTGGAGAAAAGACTCAACCACAAGGAAATCTGCCAAATAGTCTTCAATATCAATAATTCTTTTCATAGTTTAAAACTCTTACTACTTTTTTATTTTAAATTAGTAATATTTTTCTTGAAAAAAAATCACTTGTTCCATTTTAGAGTGATGGAAAAAGGTATATGTTTAGTTCCTAGGGATTGTTTATATTGAGGTTAGTCAGTTGGCTTTGGTCCCATTATTATTGATTGATTAAATTGAAAGTGCGTAAAAATGCCCTCAAGAAGGATGAACGAGGTAAGATCCTATGATGCATCAAATCAGTCAGTTGAGTATAAATCATGAGAAATTCCTATGTAAAGAAGGTAAGGATTCTCTTGCATGCTCCAAAGACAATCGTTTGTCCATGAATGTGGTTTTGACCCTGCTTCTTACTTAGAGGAGAACATTTGGGATCTCGTTCGGTTTCAAGGGTGGCAAGACTTTTTCTTTCAGCCTAAGACTCTTACAGCTATTCTCGTGGTTTTGGTATTGTACACTAACTTAAGACTTGCTGAAAGAAATCGGGTATATGTGAGGAATTGAGAGCTCAAAATTTCCCCAACTGAAATTTGTGAATATTATAATATCCCATTCTATGAAAATGATAACATTGAAATACTCTATTTAAGAAGATATCATGAAGTAGATGTGGACGCAATACTGTTGTACCTAACACAAGGTAGAAGGAAGTGGAAACGTGAGCCACACACGAATTTACCCCTCTCGTTTGGTCATGCATTGATGTTCCCACTAGTAAAACTTTGGATGCAATATATTTGAACCTGTGTTAACCCTATAGCTAATGCTAGAACAATAAACGTTTTTTGAGCTATTTTGTTGGCTTCTATTTTACAGAGAAAGCACATCTGCATGGGGACCTGGATCCAAGAGCACATGTGATTGCAAGTCCTCACAACTTCAAGAATGGACTTGTGATTTCAAGCACAAAAAAGAGTTTCCAAAAGAGTTTCCTATACAAAAGATTACTTGAGGCATTCAGACTCGGCTCAATGAGATTCCAGAGATATGACATAAAAACACCCAAATGATAGAAGCCATGACACCATACGTTACCCGCTATTCAGCTGAACATGGATTGGCGAAATCACATTGGCTAGTAAAGCCAAAATTTGCATATGTTCAAGAAAGATGTGGAAGGAAAGGCAAAAGGCACAAAAACATGAAATGGATAAGCAAATCAAAAACCATGACCCCCGATCAGACTAGAATGACTTTGAGGAGGAATTTGTTCCAACACGCCTCTCAACAAAGCGGTACTATTTTGCTATTTGAGCGAAAAAGCATCATGTTATCTACCTAAACCATGCTAAAAAAGGTCGACGAACAAGGGCAAGGGGAAGGAAAAGTTGGACAGAGTTGGGCTCCGATGATAATTAGTTACATGTTTTTGCAATTTTCTTTTATTTTGTTTTATGTGGCATGTAGCTATTAAACTATTGAATTATTTTTTTCGAATTCAGATATGGACTTGGACTTGGACTTGGATTTGGACTTGAATTATTTTTATTTTCTTTTATTATTTGTATTTGTTTGTGTTTGTGTGTTTGTTTTTATGTGGTGCCAATCACCTGAGAGTTTCACAACACTTTCAAGAATGAACGAGAAGAGGGATTGCTCGAGCTAGTCTTACGCTTCTTCTAGGAAGTTCGGTACCTTGTAATCTTTTTTTTTTGCCACAAATTGAGGAGAATGTGTAAATTAAGTGGGGGGTATGCACATCATTTTTAATTGTTTTATTTTTGTATGTGTAATTGTTTATTTGTTTTTTTATATTAAATTTTCAAAAATAATTTTCTTTTGTTTCTTTCATTTTTGTTATTTTGGCATGGTGGTTGAACATGAATTGGTTGACAATTAGTAAATTATGGCCTGAAATTGTGCAGTTAGTCCTTTGAATGTACAAATTCTAATTTATGCTTGGTGAATTATGTTCTTTGTGCATAACTTGTTTATTTCAATTAGTTGCATTGTATAAAAGAATAACGGTAGTTAAAAAGTACTAAAAAATTCACTATTTTATCCAAATGATTAATAAGCATGACGATAGATGTGTACATGTATGTATTAGAAATTAACATTATTCATTGAAATAAGTAGAAATATGTTTTGGTTTTGTACTCACTGAAATGCTAAGGATGATCAAAGGCATTGGTTTAGTAGCCCAGAATCAAAATAACCAACCTTTATGCTACATTATCCCTAGTTACTAGAATTTGAGCCTTATATTGCCCTTTCTTGATGAACTGTCATTTCATTTTGAGACCTTGAGCTGAAATTGAGTTGAAAACTCAACCCTTCATAGTTCTTGATCTTGAATTGTATTATAGAATGGACGTCAAGCCACAAACATTGAGGGCTAGGTAGAAATATTTTAGAGGTCTTAAAAATTAATTGAGTGAATAGTGATAAATGGTTTGGTATAGCTCATAATTGAATTTTACTCAAAATTGTATATAAAAAGAAAAGTATGAGTGAATAAAATCATGGTGAGTGAAAAGAAAAAAAAAGAAATACATGCTCAAAATGAAAAAAAGTAAAAAGCATAAAATTAGCTTTTCAGAATCATAGTGCACAAACACGAGCTAATATCAAATCATTTTTCCACATTATCAGAGAGAAAAGGAAGGTCGGACAAGAAGAAATGAGACAATGAGATTAACGATCAAATATTAGGGAAAATGGGATATTTTCCATATGTTATACTGTTCATAGTGCTTGAATCGTTTTGAGCCAATATTTCGTTGAGTTCTTGCCAACCCAAGCCTCAAAATGTTACAAGCCAATAAGTCCTATGTGACCTTAGCATCTCTGTTCATAAAATTGAAACCTTTAGAACTTATTAGAAATGAATAAATTGATTTCTTATGTATAGATACATCATATTTACATGTCTTATTGTGATGGTATAATGTGCAAAATGTAGTTTTCATAAATTACCTCTACATTTGTTTGCCCTGTAACTTTGTGAATTGAAACGATGTACTCCCAAAGCTATGTGTAACGCCCCCACGCCCGAGACCATCGCCGGAGTCGAGTATGAGGTGTTACTAAGCTTAGTTTAACATTTTTAGAACTTTGGATTATTGTTTCTACATTCACAGCTTTTAAGCTACTTGCGTCACAGTCACAAGAAAAATCATATCTCGAGTTACGAAACTCAAAATCAAGATCCGTAAATTTTACCTGAATCTATACTCATATACCTATCTTCTAATTTTTTTTTCTAGAATTTTTGGTTGGGCCAATTAGTACAGTTTATTAGTTAAAGTTACCCCTATTTCAGGACTCGACTGGTCTGACCTCTGTTTACTACGAACCACATTTCTCTCTGTACAAAATTCATATGACTATGAGATCTGTTTCTACTAAAACTACACTCAATAAGGATTCTGAGGATATAAAATATACCACCTAATTATATCTTTATAATTTATGATGAATTTCTAAAGTTGGAACAGGGGATTCAAAAACTACTATGACCCTGTTTCACTAAAATTCAAATATCTTCTAACATATAATTCCTTTACCAGTTTCATTTGTTTCATGTGAAACTAGACATAATAAGCTTCAATTTGATATGTAGTCCATAACCAAATTCAATTGCTATGATTTTTAGTAAATTTTCAAACTCGCATCAGTATTGTTGCAGTATTCTGTTTATGGCAAATTTCATCCTTTTTATGAGTTTTTATGCACTAAGTATCTTAATAGTTTTCCTTAACATCAAACATAATCTACACTAACCATTTTCATAATTTATCATTATCAAGCATTTCCTCAACCATTCCACAACCATACCATAAGATCATTTTCACAAAATAGGTATATTGCTATACATGCCATACTTAAATTTACAAGCCATTTACCAAAAGTCTTCCGGATAGTGTGACTGAGCCTTCGACCTATCCCGACTCCTGAGCTGGCTTGTCCAAAACTTATAGTGGTTGTATCAATACTCAACCCGAGGGTTAAATACATACCCGTTGAACACATCGGAATATAATTCGGATACATGGATAATTTGCATATAAGTGCCACATATTCAATCAAGCAATCATGTAACCCGCCCATAAGCGAACTCGGACTCAACTCAACGAGCTCGGGCGTTCGCATCCATAAGTGAAATCGGACTCAACTCAACGAGTTCGGATGCCTAGTTACATCTCACGAACTCGGACTCAACTCAACGAGTTCGGACATTCGCATCCATAAGTGAACTCGGACTCAACTCAACGAGTTCGGATGCTCAACCATCCTAGTGACATGTCACTTGTATCCTAATCTATTCCTAAGGTTCAAACGGGATTTTTCTCGAACACTTATCCTTGCCGTCTTCCGTAGAATGCCGAAATCAATACTCGGTAACAATTATATTTAACAAGTAGCTCACATAATTTACATATTATTTGAAATTAACCACAAAGCATACATTTCATAATGAAATTCAGCATAACACATAATTAATATCAATAACTTAAAAATAACAATTATGCTACATTATTTACACATGAACTTACCTTGGTACCAAAATACAAAGATTTTGCAATTTAGTCCACAATCTTTTCTTTTCCTCGATTGAGGTCAATTCCACGTCTTTCTTGATCTAAAATAACACATTTAGCTCATTTAATACTCACATTATCAAATTAATCCTTAACTCAAATTTTGGCAAAATTACAATTTTGCCCCTAAACTTTTGCATATTTACATTTTTGCCCCTAGGCTCGGGATTAAACTTTATTCCTTATTCTTATGTTTTACAACATGCTGATCACTTTTCTCTTCTATGGCAACATCAAATTCTCACTCTAACATGTATTTGTGACTATTAGGTATTTTTACCGATTAAGCCATTTTACTCGTTTTTGCTTAAAATCGAGTAGTACAAGTTGTCTAACATAATTTAAAACCCCATATTCTATCATAGAACATCAAAATACACAAATTTCACCTATGGGTATTTTTCCAAATATAAACCCTAAGTTGAATTATTGCTAACATAAGCTTAATCGAGCTACCGGGATTCCAAAAACGTAAAGAACATTAAAAACGGGGCTTGGAATCACTTACTATGGAGCTTGGAAGCTTGAAACAAACCCTAGCTATGGAGAACCCTTGAAATTTTGGCCTAATGAAGAAGATGGACAAAAATTGGCTTTTAATTTTGTTTTTAATTCATTTTAATAACTAAATGACCAAAATACCCTTACTACTAAACTTTCCAAAAATTCCTTCCATGTCCTAGTTTTGTCCATGAACTTAAAATTGGTCAAATTGCTATTTAAGACCTCCTCATTAATATTCCAAAACAATTTCATACTAAAAACTTCTAGAATGCAAGTTTTGCAACTTATTCGATTTAGTCCCTACTTTCAATTTAAGCACTTTAGGCATAGAATTTCATCACGAAATTTTCACACAATCATGCAATCATATCATAATCATCAAAATAATTATAAAATAATTATTTCTATCTCGGATTTGTGGTCACGAAACGACTATTCCGATTAGGCCCTAATTCAAGATATTACAACTCTCCCCCCCTTTAAGGATTTTCGTCCTCGAAAATCTTACCTGTAAGCAGATGTGGGTATTGATTTCTCATAGTTTCTTCGGATTCCCATGTAGCTTCTTCTACTCCATGCCTTTCCCACAACACCTTCACAATTGCAACATTTTTATTCCTTAGTTGTTTGACCTCTCGAGCTAAAATCTTAATCGGTTCTTCTTCGTAGGTCATATATGGTTGTAGTTCAATTTCTGTCGGTGAAACTACATGTGAAGGATCCGAACGATACCGATGTAACATAGATACGTGGAACACATCATGAATCTTCTCTAATTCAGGTGGTAATGCTAGCCGATATGCTACCGGTCCAACTTTTTCAATTACTTTATACGGCCCAATAAAACGCGAACTTAATTTGCCCTTCCGTCCAAAGCTAAGGACTTTCTTCCACGGAGACACCTTTAAAAATACTTTATCACCAACTTGAAATTCAATGTCCTTTCGTTTTAGATCTGCATAAGATTTCTGTCTATCTGAAGCAGCTTTCAAACAATCTCGAATTACTTTCACTTTTTCTTCAGTTTCTTTTATTAGATCAACTCCATAAATCTGATTTTCCTTGAGTTCAGTCCAATACAAAGGCGTCTTTCCCAACTTCCTTGAAATTCCAATACACAACATCTGAGCATGTCTTCAAGAATCTGAATTACTCTCTCTGATTGTCCATCAGTTTGTGGATGAAAAGCAGTACTAAAATTTAACTTTGTACCTAACGCGTCTTGCAACTTTTGCCAAAACCACAAGGTAAACCTTGGATCTCTATCTGAAATAATCGACAATGGTATTCCGTGTAATCTAACAATTTCTCTAATATACAGTTCAGCCAACTTGTTAAGAGAATAATCCGTATGTACCAGGATAAAATGAGCCGACTTAGTTAATTTGTCAACTATTCCTAGATGGCATCTTTCTTTCCTGGAGTCAATGGTAATCCTGAAACAAAATCCATAGTAATCCGATCCCATTTCCATTCAGGAACCATAATAGGCTGAAGTAATCCCGAAGGCACTTGGTGTTCAGCTTTCACCTGTTGACAAATTAAGCATTTGGACACAAACTCTGATATATCTCTTTTCATTCCATTCCACCAATACATTTTCTTCAAGTCATTATACATTTTCGTACTACCCGGATGAATCGAGAAATAACCACTATGTGCTTCCTGTAGGATCTTTTGAATCAATTCCTTATTCTTCGGTACACAAATCTGATCTTTAAACATTAAGCACCCATCAGAACAAATTTTGAAATCTGACTCTGTATCAACTTCACACTGTTTTCTCTTGGCTTCCAAATCTTGATCATCTTTCTGAGCTTCAGAAATCTCTTGCAAAAACATTGGTTTTGCTCTTAACTCTGCTAGAACCGAACCATCATCTGACACTTTCAACTGAGTGTTCATAACTCTCAAAGCAAACAACAACTTTCTGCTCAAAGCATCAGCAACCACATTCGCTTTTCCCGGATGATAATCAATAACAAGCTCGTAATCTTTCAATAATTCCAACCATCTTCGTTGTCTCAAATTCAAGTCTTTTTGTGACATCAAGTACTTAAGACTTTTGTGGTCGGTATATACCCGACATTTTTCACCATACAAATAATGTCGCCAAATTTTCAAAGCAAACACCACCGCAGCCAATTCCAAATAGTGAGTAGGATAATTCCTCTCATGAGGTTTTAACTGCCTCGAAGCATATGCCACCACTTTTCCTTCTTGCATGAGCACACACCCCAAACCATTTAGAGGAGCATCACTATACACCACAAATTCTTTACCTGATTCGGGCTGTACTAACACTGGTGCCTCTGTTAATAACTTTTTCAATTCTTCAAAACTCTGTTGACATTCTTCCGTCCATTCAAATTTAACATCCTTTCGGAGTAATCTAGTTATAGGAGCAGCAATTATAGAAAATCCATTTACAAACCGCCGATAATACCCAGCTAGCCCCAAGAAACTTCTAACTTTGGTTACGTTTTTCGGTGGTTTCCAATCAACAATGGCTGAAATTTTACTAGGATCAACCCGTATACCATCACCTGAAACAATATGACCCAAAAATCCAACTTCTCGAAGCCAAAATTCACTTTTACTAAACTTAGCATACAGCTGCTTATTTCTCAAAGTTTGCAAAACTATCCACAAATGCTCAGCATGCTCTGTATCATCTTTTGAATAAATTAAAATATCATCTATAAACACCACAACAAATTTGTCCAAGTATGGCTGAAATATGCGATTCATTAAATCCATAAACACAGCAGGAGCATTTGTCAATCCGAATGGCATAACTAAAAATTCATAATGACCATACCTTGTTCTAAAAGCAGTTTTAGGCACATCCGACTCTTTTACCCGCAGTTGGTAATACCCAGATCTCAAGTCAATCTTTGAAAACCATGTCGCTCTTTTTAGCTGATCAAACAAATCATCAATTCTTGGCAACGGATACTTGTTTTTTATTGTCACCTTATTTAACTGCCGATAATCAACACACAACCTCATAGAACCATCCTTCTTTTTCACAAATAACACGGGAGCACCCCAAAGTGAAAAACTCAGTCTCACAAAACCTTTATCAGTCAACTCTTGCAACTGCGACTTTAATTCCTTCAACTCTGCTGGTGCCATTCTATACGGAGCAATCGAAATCGGAGCTGTTCCCGGTATCAAATCAATACCAAATTCTACTTCCCTGACTGGAGGCAAACCCGACAATTCTTCTGAAAATACGTCCGCAAATTCACACACAACCGGCACTGATTCAACTTTCTTTTCAACTTCTTTTGTATTAATTACATACGCCAAATAAGCTTCATAACCCTTTCTCAGATATCTTTGAGCCGACATTGAAGAAACCACACTAGGCAATGCCTCTGATTTATCTGATTCAACCCGCAGAGTTTCACCATTTCCACACTTTAATTCTATAATCTTTTCTTTGCAATTTATTTTAGCATCATGCAATGTCAACCAATCCATACCCAAAATAACATCAAACTCATCAAACGGCAACAACATTAAGTCGGCCGGAAAGTAATGATCCCGAATCATTAAAGGACATTTCTTACATACTTTATCGACAGTCACACATTTGCCTAACGGATTCGACACTCTAATCATAAATTCTGTGTTCTCAATAGGTATATTCATACTAGACACCAATTTCATGCACACATATGAATGAGTAGAACCGGGATCAATCAAAGCAATAACATTAACATTATAGAGGGAAAATGTACCGGTAATCACATCAGGTGAGGAAGCATCTTCACGTGCTTTAATAGCATAAGTTCTAGCCGGAGCCCTTCCTTCAGGTCTAACTGGTGCATCCCTGGCTTCATTCTTACTGCTTGCTTCGCTCCGAGCTTTTCTTGGATATCTTCCTCTCGAATCCGCCCCACTTGTTTTTGTATTCTGAAATTTTTCTTTTTCAGCTCTCTCTGGGCAGTCTCTAATAAAATGATCCGAAGAACCACATCGAAAATATTCATTTGCTCTACACGGACCAAAATGATTTCTACCACACCGCTGGCACTCAGATTTAACAAATCTCGAGTTCCCTACACTGGCTGCCGAAGTAGTCTGGGATTTAGGACCCAT
This sequence comes from Gossypium hirsutum, assembly GCF_007990345.1. NCBI lineage: Eukaryota > Viridiplantae > Streptophyta > Magnoliopsida > Malvales > Malvaceae > Gossypium > Gossypium hirsutum. The sequence continues at coordinate 52,503,386 of NC_053435.1, forward strand.
ATTTTGCTTCTTATAATTCCCATATGATTGCCAAGCTGAAGCTTGGGAACGAGGATTCATATTCCTTGACTTTCTAGGTTGCTGTGAAAATGAACCGCTCATCGGTCTTTTCTTCCAATTTCTAGTCTCAGCCTCTACCTTTTTCTTTTCTTTAAGTAATTCTTCGGCCTTACAAGCTCGATCAACCAATACTACCATTTCTTTTAATTCAAGAATTCCAACAAATACCTTGATGTCTTCGTTGAGCCCGTCTTCAAATCGTCGGCACATCTTGGCCTCTGTAGGAACATACTCTCTGGCATACTTACTTAATCGAACAAACTCTCTTTCATATTCTGTAACCGTCATATTACCTTGCTTCAGCTCAAGAAATTCTTTACGCTTTTGATCAATAAATCTTTCACTAATATATTTCTTCCGAAACTCTTCTTGAAAGAATTCCCAAGTTATTTTCTCTTTCAGTACCACCGAAATCAAAGTCTTCCACTAATTATAAGCTGAATCCCTCAACAAAGATATAGCGCATTTCAAACATTCTTTAGGTGTACAAGATAATTCGTCAAATACCCAGATTGAATTTTCAAGCCAGAACTCTGCTCTCTCGGCATCATCATCAATATTTGCTTTAAATTCTTCGGCCCCTTGCTTGCGAATTCTATCAACTAGAGTTCTGTGAAATTTCATCAGATCCATACCTTGAGGCATCGGGGGTACAGGTTGAGGAATTGGGGGAGGTGGGGAGGTTGTACATTTGGGTTCGTACGAACGAACTCAGTGTACCATGCACTCATCATTTGGAGAAAGGCTTCCCGACGCCTTTCTCCTCCTCCCTGACCAACAGTAGGAGGTGGATTTTCAGTCGACGCTGCTCCTTCAACTGGAGCTGGCGCATTACTCTCTACTTCATCTGCCACAGCTGGATCGGGATCCATTTACTATAAAAAAAATCATTTAAAAAGGTCAGAGGTCGTCACACTATCACAATTTATACATATGGCATGTATAGCAAAATACGTACATACAACACGTAGTCCGAGAACCGACTAAACCTGCTCTGATACCACTAAATGTAACGCCCCCATGCCCGAGACCATCGCCGGAGTCGAGTATGAGGTGTTACTAAGCTTAGTTTAACATTTTTAGAACTTTGGATTATTGTTTCTAAATTCACAGCTTTTAAGCTACTTGCGTCACAGTCACAAGAAAAATCATATCTCGAGTTACGAAACTCAAAATCAAGATCCGTAAATTTTACCTGAATCTAGACTCATATACCTATCTTCTAATTTTTTTTCTAGAATTTTTGGTTGGGCCAATTAGTACATTTTATTAGTTAAAGTTACCCTTGTTTCAGGACTCGACTTGTCTGACCTCTGTTTACTTCAAACCACATTTCTCTCTGTACAAAATTCATATGACTATGAGATTTGTTTCTACTAAAACTAGACTCAATAAGGATTCTGAGGATATAAAATATACCACCTAATTATATCTTTATAATTTATGATGAATTTCTAAAGTCGGAACAGGGGATTCAAAAACTTCGATGACCCTGTTTCACTAAAATTCAAATATCTTCTAACATATAATTCCTTTACTAGTTTCATTTGTTTCATGTGAAACTAGACATAATAAGCTTCAATTTTATATGTAGTCCATCACCAAATTCAATTGCTATGATTTTTAGTAAATTTTCAAACTCGTGTCAGTGTTGCTGCAGTATTCTGTTTATGGCAAATTTCATCCTTTTTATGAGTTTTTATGCACTAAGTATCTTAATAGTTTTCCTTAACATCAAACATAATCTACACTAACCATTTTCATAATTTATCATTATCAAGCATTTCCTCAACCATTCCACAACCATACCATAAGATCATTTTCACAAAATAGGTATATTGCTATACATGCCATACTTAAATTTACAAGCCATTTACCAAAAGTCTTCCGGATAGTGTGACTGAGCCTTCGACCTATCCCGACTCCTGAGCTGGCTTGTCCAAAACTTATAGTGGTTGTATCAATACTCAACCCGAGGGTTAAATACATACCCGTTGAACACATCGGAATATAATTCGGATACATGGATAATTTGCATATAAGTGCCACATATTCAATCAAGCAATCATGTAACCCGCCCATAAGCGAACTCGGACTCAACTCAACGAGCTCGGGCGTTCGCATCCATAAGTGAACTCGGACTCAACTCAACGAGTTCGGATGCCTAGTTACATCTCACGAACTCGGACTCAACTCAACGAGTTCGGACATTCGCATCCATAAGTGATCTCGGACTCAACTCAACGAGTTCGGATGCTCAACCATCCTAGTGACATGTCACTTGTATCCTAATCTATTCCTAAGGTTCAAACGGGATTTTTCTCGAACACTTATCCTTGCCGTCTTCCGTAGAATGCCGAAATCAATACTCGGTAACAATTATATTTAACAAGTAGCTCACATAATTTACATATTATTTGAAATTAACCACAAAGCATACATTTCATAATGAAATTCAGCATAACACATAATTAATATCAATAACTTAAAAATAACAATTATGCTACATTATTTACACATGAACTTACCTTGGTACCAAAATACAAAGATTTTGCAATTTAGTCCACAATCTTTTCTTTTCCTCGATTGAGGTCGATTCCACGTCTTTCCTGATCTAAAATAACACATTTAGCTCATTTAATACTCACATTATCAAATTAATCCTTAACTCAAATTTTGGCAAAATTACAATTTTGCCCCTAAACTTTTGCATATTTACATTTTTGCCCCTAGGCTCGGGATTAAACTTTATTCCTTATTCTTATGTTTTACAACATGCTGATCACTTTTCTCTTCTATGGCAACATCAAATTCTCACTCTAACATGTACTTATGACTATTAGGTATTTTTACCGATTAAGCCATTTTACTCGTTTTTGCTTAAAATCGAGTAGTACAAGTTGTCTAACATAATTTAAAACCCCATATTCTATAATAAAACATCAAAATACACAAATTTCACCTATGGGTATTTTTTCAAATATAAACCCTAAGTTGAATTATTGCTAACATAAGCTTAATCGAGCTACCGGGATTCCAAAAACGTAAAAAACATTAAAAACGGGGCTTGGAATCACTTACTATGGAGCTTGGAAGCTTGAAACAAACCCTAGCTATGGAGAGCCCTTGAAATTTCGGCCTAATGAAGAAGATGGACAAAAATTGGCTTTTAATTTTGTTTTTAATTCATTTTAATAACTAAATGACCAAACTACCCTTACTATTAAACTTTCCAAAAATTCCTTCCATGTCCTAATTTTGTCCATGAACTTAAAATTGGTCAAATTGCTATTTAAGACCTCCTCATTAATATTCCAAAACAATTTAATACTAAAAACTTCTAGAATGCAAGTTTTGCAACTTATTCGATTTAGTCCCTACTTTCAATTTAAGCACTTTAGGCATAGAATTTCATCACGAAATTTTCACACAATCATGCAATCATATCATAATCATCAAAATAATTATAAAATAATTATTTCTATCTCGAATTTGTGGTCACGAAACCACTATTCCGATTAGGCCCTAATTCGGGATATTACACTATGAGTTTGCAATGCATCAACTTTAAGTTGTACAATAGAAGAAGTTATTGCGTAGTGCATGCCCATTAACTAATTGTCAAATCGTTCATTATTCAAGGGTCATCTCTTTTTACTTGTTGTGTGTTTGCTTAAGGAGAAAAAAAGTGTTAAGTGTTTAGGAGTTTGATTTGTGGTAATTTGATATGTCAAGTTAGGATTCCCTGTTATACTTAAGGGCCTTCTTTTCAAGCAAATTAGTGTATTTTCCATAGTTTAGCCTTTTTTTTAGATTTTCTATTCAATAAGTGTTTAATGTGTTTTTGTACTCATTTTGAGACCCAAGTTGGCTAAATGCACCATTTGGACACTAAAGATTGATTGAGTGTTGTAGGAACTCAATGGTTGTAACACCCCTAACCCGTATCCATCTCCAAAACAGGGTTACGAAGCATTACCGAAACTTTTAGAAGCTTTAAAAATAAATCATGTCAATCACTATTCTTTATCCAAGATTATTCATAACGTCTCTTAAATGGACCCTCGAGGCCCAAAATAAGCAATGGAATCGAGTCGGGACTTAATCTGAAACACTAAAAAATTTTCACGAGTTTTAAATTTTTTTCCAAGTTATAGGGCACACATGCCTGTGTGGTCTGAGGGACACACTTGTACTACAGGTCGTGTTCGACCTCGTGTAACTCTCTGACTTGTGCACACGGCCTAGCACACAATTAATGCTTTTCAAAATTAGGTGCAGGTTGCACACGGCCAAGACACACCCCCATGTTCCAGGTAGTGTAGCACACATGGCTGAGAGTATTTTTTTCTCGAATTTAAGGTGCAGGGTACACACGGCCTAACCACACGCCCATGTACTAGGCCGTGTGTCACACACGGTCTAGACACACGCCCGTGTGGGCAAAATAAAGCCATTCCTAGCTTCATTTCTCACCCAAAATCATACCAAATTCCTACACCAAACTTAGATCCAAATACCAACCAGCCCAAGCATTGAATTCAAGTAATTTATAACATCTAAAATGATATATTGTTACATGCATCCATGCTTAAATCTTACATTTCTTAATCAATCAATAAGAAACACTTATGTAATCTCCATAAAGTAAACTTAAATACATATATATACATGTACCAAAACATAATCATCACTAGCCATTCCAATGGCTAGATTACAATAATCATTTACATTTACATGTGAATATGACCAATATAACCTATACATGACATTGTAATAATAATTGCTTTACCATATTGTACCAACATTGGCCGATGGATAGTGTGAGTGATCTCCGCCAAGCTTCCAATCCAACAAGCTTCCAATTTACTCTAAAATAGGGAAATAAAACTAAGTAAGCATAAAATGCTTAGTAAGTTCGTATAACATGGTATTTAACTTACCATTCATTATATTTTGAGATAACTATGTAAGGCATATGAAGTCAATTTGACCTCAAGCCCTATACATATTTGTAACACCCCTAACCCATATCTATTGTTGGAATAAGGTTTCGAAACATTAATGGAACTTTCAGAACATTTTACAAATAATTTATGTAAATTACTTTTCATTATTCAAGATCAATCAAAATTTCCCTTAATTGGACCCTCGAGGCCCAATACGAGCATTAGAATCGAGTCGGGACTTAATCGGGAACTCTAAGAATTTTTCGTGACATTTCAAAAATTTTCCAAGGTACAGGGTTCACATACCCGTGTGGTCCAACAGACACGCCTGAGTGGCTGTGGAACACCTCCGTGCTGCAGGTAGTGTTCAACCCCGTGTAACTCTCTAACTTGTGCACACAGCCATGCCACACACCCGTGTGCTAGGCCGTATGGTTAATTAAGTCATTTCAAAATTAGGTGTAGGTTTCACACGGCCAAGGTACACGCCTGTGTTCTAGGTCGTGTAGCACATTTGGCTGAGACACACGCCCGTGTCTCTTCCTATGTACTCAATTCTGAGCATTATGTTTCCCAAAAGTTAAGGTGCAGGGGAAACACGGCCTAATTACACGCCCATGTACGTGGCCATGTGTCACACATGGGACACACGGTCTACACACACGCCTATGTGTCTACCCGTGTGGACAAAATAAAGCCATTCCTAGCTTCATTTCTCACCCAAAATCACCCCCATGACCTGCAATTAAATTACACATCCAAATACCAACGATTTCAAGCATTCAAATCAATTAGATTCAATCATTCATCATGGGATATCATTTCATGCATACATGTCTTGCAACAGTCTAATTTAGACCCTAGTCAGAATAGTGGTTTCGGGACCACAAATATGAGTCAAAAAAATATTTTAATATTATTTTTCATGCTTATTATATGTGAATTATTATGTGTGAAAATTCCGTATGAAAATTTGGTCATTTATATACTTAATCTGATAAAAGGACCTAATCACGTAAAATGTAAAAGTTGTGTTCTATTTGTTAAAGTGCCTATTTGCTATGTCCTTATAATTAAGAGGTCGTTATGTTCTAAATGGACCATTAACAAGGTTAATGGACTTTTATGGACAACTATTATAAGTTTTTATTTTTATTTCATTAAGGTTAAAAATGGTATTTGATAATTTATGTTAATATTAATAAAACAAAAGCATGAAAATCAAGCTATTATCATTCACTGTTTCCAAAAAGAAAAGAAAATTTAAGCTAGGGTTTGGCTATTGATTTGGTGATTAAGGTATGATATTTGATCCATTTTTGATAATTTCAATGTTTTTGTGATCATTGCTTAGAGTTCTATCGAGCCCATGTCTCAATTTCTGATTTTGATGATGATTTTGAAATGTCATTGATGAAATTATAAGCTTTTTGAAGTTAGTTGTTTGTAAATGAAAGACATGTTTTGGGTTAACATATTTTGTATTTGAATTTTTTGATGAATTTGAGTAATTTGGACTAAATTATGAAATTTGTAAATTGAGGGAATAAAATGTGAAATAAATGAAACATATAGGCTTATATGAACACTATGAGAATTCGGCCTAACATGGGCATATGCAAATTTTGTGTATTTTGTGATTTTGTGAAATAGGGACTAAATTGCCAAAATATGAAAATGTGAGGGCTAATTTGTAAAATGGCCTAAATATATGTTTTTAGATTGATTTGAATGATTTGGTAAATAAAAGAGTTAAATTTGAATTTATATAGATCAAGAATTAAAGAAAACAGGAATAGATCAGGGAAAGTCGAAAGTCGTTGAGTAGCCGATTCCATTTATCCAAATTCGTACGAAGTAAGTCTATATACAAATAAATGTATCTAAAATGGTTTATTCATGCTTATATGTTATTGAACAATGATGAATGGATTTATGCTTTGAATATGAGACATCCGAGAAAGTATCGACAAAGTTCCAACGCCCGAAAAGCCCCATACGAACCTTAGGAATAGTTAGGATACATATGTGATGACATAGGATCCGATGTGTTATCATGTAAGACCACGTCTGGGACGTTGGCATCGACTTATGATTTACGTGTAAGACCACGTCTAGGATGTTGGCATCATAGTTGATTTCGTATAAGACCCTGTCTGGGACAATGGCATCATATTTAATTCGTGTAAGACCACATCTAGGACGTTGGCATTGTACAAGTTTTTCGAGTCATCCGCGTATCCTTATGATTCTGAACGGTTCAACGGGCATTCTGAGATATGAATGATTATATGAAATGCATATTCGATTCAGGTATGTTGGAATTGTACTTGTGAACATATGATATAATTATGAGAAAATATGTTATATGAGCAAATGGATTGGAAATATGTGAATTTTATGTGAACTATGTGGTATATGTTAGTATCTTGGCCATGAAGTATATGTATTTTATGATGTTTATATGCTTAAGTTGATAAGTTTATTTGTATATGGCTTACTATGGTATGAAAGCTTACTTTGTGTGTGTTTGCATTATTTATTTAGATATCGTAGCTATTGGGAACTCGGGGATCGTCGAGGATCGTCACCACACTATCGAACTATATTTTGGTAATGTATATATTGAAGTATGGCATGTATAGACCAGAGGTAGTTGAATATGTTTTGTGATGTCTATATTTAGCTATGTGATAGTAACACCCCTAACTCGTATCCGTCACCGGAATGGGGTTACGAGGCATTATTGGAAAAGATATAACTTTGATACATTCACACAATCACTCTAATCATACTCGAAATCTTACATTTGTAACTTCAGTTAAACAATTCTTGAATCAATAATACACAAAGTACAAAACAATTTAATAGATTCACATATAACCATTTTGTTATCTTATCGCAGGAATTACTATTCACATGGTTAATTATACTTCTTTTACATTAAAATTTCATGCACATATTACCATACCAATATGAACCATTATAAAACACAAATATTAAGTCATATCACCTAATTCACATGCTATATAACATGTCTAATCAACATATATTCAAGCAATCTATGAACCATTTCTAAGCATAATTACCAAATCAAAACATACCAAAATTTATATGCTAGCATAGTAACAAAATTATAAATACACTACCAATTCATTTGCTCACCTATTTGACTATCAAAATTAACCATTTTAGTCATGCCAATTCCACCATTAAATTTTAAGTTAAATTTACCATTTAATAATTGAATACAAATGTCAACTTGTCACTTTAAATGTCAAACCACAAACAGACATGTCATATGCATACGTATCTAATTTATCCACCATTAGCTGAATATGCATTCACATCATTTACCAATTCCAAGAAAATTTTACAAGACAAAGTATATATATATCAAATTTTATGTCAATAATGAACCACACCAAATAACCAAGTTCACAATATAGTAAAGTCATCTCATAGCTTAACAAAACATCTCATTGCTTAACAAAACATGTACCACATTTCACATAATAATCCATATTCAATCTTCATTGCTGAATACATCCATGATATCATGCATATCTCACACATATCTTATATCATTAAAATACTCTTTACCTTTGGTCATGATCAAGCTAAAACCAGTCAGTAAGTATATTACTCAATTTTATATATATCCAACTATAATTTCATCAGATGCCATAGCCAAAATATACTTTAATATCAAATCACATAATAACACCATACAAAACATAACAACAAAGTTTACATATATTTATATATGTAATAAATTATAGCCAAATCATGAAAAACACAACCAAACATAACCATAATTCAATCAAACCTTGAAAACAAACTTCACAAAATAAGCAAGTCATTTTCGCATGGCTTATATATATATACATATACCAAAATCAACATATCCAAATATAATCTAGCCTATACATGCCATAGGTTTGAAATTCAACTTATAAAATACCGAAAATAGTCGATAGTGTGATAAACTTTGCTAACAATCTCGAGCTCATAACTTGACTCCAAAATCTATAAAATAAAAGCAAACATACACACATAATAAGCTATCAAGGCTTAGTAAGTTATAAGCAAATAACAAACCAATGACAATGACATTCATTACAAAAAAATCGAAATATGCTATTATGATCATATATAATTTCAAACTTGCAATTACCTTTAACAGACATATAATTGTAACACAAATTCAAATTGGCTGAATGCACATATAAATAATAACATAATTAATTTTTTCCACTACTAAGATCACATATATATTCACTTGTATCATAAATGATTTGTATCACATATCAAACAACCAACTGACCTTAATTTCAAATAGGAAATTAACTACCAGATACTTCATCACTTTAGCTCGATTACACATTCGATCACAACTTATCGTTGTCCGTTGAACCATTCGGAATTGAATAGGATACTCAGATAATCACACATATCGTACAATGCCAATGACCCAGACATGGTCTTACATGTAATCACATATCGATGCCAACGTACTAGACGTGGTCTTACTTGCACACATATATCATAACCACATATCGATGCCAATGTATTAAATGTGGTCTTACTCGCATACATATCTCGAAATCACATATCGATGCCAAGGTATTAAACATGGTCTTACTCGTACACATATATCGATGCCATGGTCTTCCTCGCACATCACATTTCGGAATCCTATGTCATGACATATATATCCTATCTATTCCTAAGGCTCATATGGGGCTTCCGAATGTCATAACTCGATCGAATCGAACTCGTAACCATTACTCTCAAACATATATCACTTCAGTCCATTCTCAAATTAATTATAACAATTCAATTCAGCATTTATAATATACATATATTAAAATTTACAACATCTATTTGCCTATAAACTTACCTTGGACAATGATAATCAATATGGGACGACTATTCGACAATTTTTGTTTTCCCCCGATTCAAATCCAATTTCTTTGGTTCTTGATCTAAAAATATTCAAATTAAAATTATTCAAATATAATTTCATTCAATTTAGTAAAAAAGCACATAAATGGGAAAATTACCATTTTACCCTTAACATTTCACACTTTTTACAATTTAGTCCAAATTGCACAAAACACAAATTATCCAAAATTTGATTGCACTATGCTTAAGCCGAATATTCCTTATGTTCATACAAGTTCATACATTTCATTTATTTCACATTTTAGTCCCTCAAATTGTTATTTTTGCAATTTAGCCCTAATTACTCAAAATCATCAAAAAATCTAATACAAAACATATTAATCCCAAACATATCTTTCATAATTCATCATCTAACATCACAAAGCTCAATTATTCATCAATGGCATAATCTAAATCAGAAATTCAAGGATGGGCTTTGTACATTACACTACAACGATCTCAAAAACGTAAGCATTATCAAAAATCGAGCTAGTTACATACCTTAATTAAGCTTAACAATGGCCGAATATCGCTTTCTTTTCTTTTTCTTTTCCTTTAGCTAATTTCGACTATCAAATATAAACATGCATGGCTTTTAACTATTTTATGTTTTATATTATATAACATTATTAATCATTTTACATATATAACCTTTATTAATTAATATAAAACCATTATAAAATAAGGTCACAGCCATCCATATCATATTCTCATGGATAAATTGCATTATAAATACTTCAACTATAAAGACACATTCAATTCGACCCTTACACATTAAACCTTCAAATTTTCATTTTACATGATTAAGCCCTTTTTATTAAATCGGCACTCAAATGACAAAATTAAAATATGAAAATTTCACAGATATAAATTCACACATAATAAACATGGAATATAATTTTAAAATATTTTTTTGACTCAGATTTGTGGACTCGAAACCACCATTCTGAATAGGGTCTAAATCGGGTTGTTACAACTCTCTCTCGAAGGGATTTTCTTCCCCGAAAATCTTGCCGGTGAATAGGTTCGGATAACGTTCTTTCATTGCATCCTCTGGCTCCTACGTTGCCTCTTGAACTTCGTTTCTATGCTACAGTACTTTTACTAACGAAATTTTATTATTTTGAAATTCTTTAACTTCGCAAGCTAGAATACGAATCGATTTCTCTTCATAAGTCATATCAGGCTTAATCTCAATCTCGAACGGATTAATCACATGCGAGGGATCTGATCGATATCGACGAAGCATCGAAACGTGGAATATATTATGAATCTTTTCTAACTCAGGTGGCAACAACAGTCTATAAGCAACTGACTTGATACGCTCAATAATCTCATACAGTCCAATAAATCTCGGACTCAATTTGTATTTACCACCGAATCTGAGAATTTTCTTCCACAGCGAGACTTTTAAAAACACTTTTTCCCGATCTAAAATTCTATATCTTTTCGTTTTAAGTCCGCATATGATTTCTGACGATCTGACGCTGATTTTAGACTTTCGCGGATCACTTTTACTTTCTGTTCAGTCTCTCTGATCAAATCGACCTTGTGTAACTTATTTTCACTTAGCTCAGTCCAATACAATGGCGTACGACATTTACGATTGTACAAAGCTTTATAAGATGCCATTTTTATACTCGATTGAAAACTATTATTATACGAAAATTTAATCAGAGGTAAGTATCGTTCCCACGTACCTTCAAACTTGAGAATGCAACATCTCAACATATCCTTAAGTATCTGAATGATTTGTTAGGACTGACCATCTATTTGTGGATGGAAAGTAGTGTTGAAATGTAATTTTGTACCTAGAGCATCTTGTAGTTTCTTCCAAAATTGCAATGTAAACCTCGAGTCTCTATTCGAAATAATAGAAATAGGTACTCCTATAAGTTCACATTCTTAGAAACATACAATTCAGCTAGCTTATCAAATGAGTAATCTGTGCGAACCGAAACAAAATGAGCCAATTTAGTCAATCTATCCATGATAGCCCAGATTGCATCTTTCTTACTCGGTGTTAACGGTAAACAGGATACAAAATCCATTGTGACTCTATCCCATTTCCACTAGGGTATCATGATCAACTGAAGCAATCTAGAAGGTACCTGATGCTCAGTTTTTACTTGCTGACAGACTAAACATTTCAAAACAATGTCAGAAATGTCTCGTTTTATACCCAGGTGAACAGATAATCTACTATTGTGAGCTTTGTTAAAAATCATCTGAATCAAGTTTGAATTTCTTGGAACACATATTCTATTTTTGGACCTCAAATGACCCTCAGCATCAACTCGAAACTTTGAATCAGCATTCGAGTCACATTAAGCCTGCTTTGCTAACAAATCATCATCAACTTTTTGAGCATCACAAATCTGTTGAACATATAACAGTCTTGCTTTGAACTCAGTTATAAATGAACCATCATCGGACATAGTCATATGCGCATTCATTGCACATAAAGCAAATAATGATTTTCAGTTTAAAGCATCAGTAACAATATTAACCTTTCCCAGATGGTAGTCAATCACAAGTTCCTAGTCTTTTAACAGCTCTAACCATCGATGCTATCTCAAATTCAGATCTTTCTGAATCATCAAATATTTTAGGCTCTTGTGATCAGAATAAACATGACATTTCTCACCAAGCAGATAGTGACGCCATATCTTCAATGCAAACATAATAGCTACCAATTATAGATCGTGTGTCGATAGTTCTTTTCATGCAGCTTTAACTATCTCGAAGCATAAGCTGCGACTCTGCCTTCCTGCATTAACACACAGCCTAAACCATTTAAAGATTCATCACTATAGACAGCAAATTCTTTACCCGATTCTGGCTGAACTAGCACTGGAGCTTTGGTCAAAAGGATTTTCAACTAATCAAAACTTTTCTGGCACTTTTCTGGCCACTCGAACTTAACATCTTTCTGTAATAGCTTCATCATCGGGGTTGCAATCATTGAGAAACCTTTCATGAACTGTCTATAATAACCAGTAAGTCCTAGAAAACTTTGGACATCAGAAACATTTCTCAGAGGTTTCCAATCAAGTATAGCTGAAATTTTACTCAGATCAACTTGAATACCCGATGCTGAGACAACATGTCCCAGAAACTGACTTCACATAACCAGAACTCACATTTGCTGAAATTTTCGTACAATTGTTTACCTCGCAAAGTCTGTAACACAAGTCTCAGATAATCGGCATGCTCAGTTTCATCACAGGAATATATCAAAATGTCATCTATGAACACAACCACAAATCAATCCAGATACTGTCTAAAGATCTGATTCATCAAATATATAAAAATAGTAGGTGCATTAGTGAGTCCGAAAGGCATAACCAAAAACTCATAGTTCCGTCTTTCTTTTTCACAAATAAAACTGGTGTATCCCACAGAGAGAAACTCGGTCGCGCGAAACCTCTATCTGTCAACTCTTGCAATTGAGCTTTCAATTCTTTAATTCAATCGATGCCATTCTATATGAAACTATCGATATCGAAATCTTCCCAGGCACTAACTTAATACCAAACTCTACCTCTCAGATTAGTGGCAAACCCGATAATTCTTTAGGTGACACTTTCGGATACTCACACACAACTGGTACTGATTCAATTTTCTTTTTAGTTGCTTTAGAATCAAGCATGTAACGCCCCAAATCCCAAATCCCTGATAAAATTATTTTTATGTGTTTGTGATGTAAAAGTATGTTTGGCTTAGTGATTGTGTGCTTTGGGAGTGTATGGGAAGTCATGGGTTCAAGCCTTGGCTTCCACAAAAAATTTGTTTTTAAGGATTAAACCCCTATCTTAGGTCAGTAGGGTTATAAGTTTATTTTGGTAAAAACATGATAGAATGGGCCTACTGGTTTAGTGGTTTATGGCGTGTGGAGTGTGCTAATGGTTTGAGGTTCGAATCCCTGCTTGTGCAAATTGAGATTATTTTTACTGCTAGTCGTGGGAGGAAGTTGTGTTTGATTGAAACACCAAGAGTTTGAACAGATTTGAATGGGGTTGTTGTTAGCCGAATCTAAGGAAATGGATGGAAGGAAATTAAGGAGAAAATCGAGCAAGTTCGAATTTGAAGGAGAGTCATGCCGGGTTTGAACTCTGGCACCTAGTGTTTCAGTTGTGTAGGGATGTTAGGGAGGTGTTTAGTGTGTTGAAGTCTGATAGAATTTGATGAGTTCATTTGGTCAAAAATTCAGCTATAGTAAATGGGTGCTGAAATTGGTTTTGCTTCGGGTGCCAATTTGTTTTAGCTAACTAAGTGTCGACTTCGTTCTCAATATCTCGGGTTGGAAGCTTCATTTCTTTTGTTTTATTTACTTTATTCGAATACTCCTGTAAACTTTTTCTCAATCTCTTGTTTTCTCTTTTTTGGTAGAATACCTTAGTAACCTTTTCTCTTCATCTTTTCTTTTCCTCAAACCGATTATCTGACATTAGTGAAGACTAATTGTTCTAATTTGGTACCTTCTTCTTCTTCTTCTTCTTCTCCTCTTCTCTAAAGCCGAATACTTCTTTTATGATTTCATTCTTCCTTTCTCTGCCGGGCCGAATACCCATACTCTTCCTCTCTCAAATCTTTTTGTTCTTCTTGCTTTGGCTGAATCTCCTTGATTCACTATTGCCGAAATTCATTTGATTTATTGGAGTGTGGATTCTATTGTGGGAGCTTAGGCTGATTATTCTTCTCATTGCAAGTGGTCTCCCACTTTTGGGGTCAAAGTTTTGGAGCAGTACGTGGGTGTTAAGTCAGTGGGGTTCTGCGATTGTTGGATTTGTAAGTGTCAGTGAATCGATCGAATCCTTTTCGATATTGTGGTCTAAATTAACGATGGATTTAGTCTAATGAGGGGTTGTGGTTGACCATAGGTTCTCGATCTCAGAAGTGGTTTAGCTACGACATCACAATAGGTGTGTAACACGTTATTAGATGTGGAATGGAAAAAGCTGAAAAGCTGAAAAGTAGGCTGTCGACACCATACGGGCGTGTGGCCGCCCGTCTGGCAGGCCGTGTAGCAAAACATGGCCGTGTGGTCGATGAGATGGCCATGGGCGTTTTCATGGGTTGAAATGATATTGGTCCATTTTGGGCCGAACTGGGCCTGTAGGCCTAATGGGCCTATGGGCCCCATATGGGAAAATCACACAAAAGTGTGGTAAATATTGGGCCAGGCTTTGTAAACCACACGACTAAGGCCATTTCTGGGCTATGTAGGCTATACGAGCGTGTGGGCCAACATGGGCTCGCAATATGGGCCGTGGGCCCATTATCACCGATCGACTGTTAAGGTTGTACGGGTCGCACAAGACAATTGTGGACCTACTGTTGGACCGGTAATGTACCTGGACCCTTGTTTTTGTAAATGACTGATAAACCCTTATGTGATGTATGACTTTTTGAGCATGCCATTTATACTGTATATGCATTTATATTATGTTGCATTGCATGGGGTGGGATATATGATTTTGGAGGAAGTGTACTGAAAGGCTATAAGCCTAATACTGGTATCTCTGTTGTAAATATTGTTTTAGTGCCGCAACCGGTGCTACTTGGAGTGTAGGGATGGGTGGGTCGATTTTATCCCCACATAGTGTGTAGGCTTGGTACAGAGATGGTGTGTAGGGTCTGGATTGGGTAAGATTTTCTGATTGCTTACTGTACTGATACTGTAATGGGCTTAGGCTCCACTGATACTATTATTGAAACAGGCTCAGGCCCAAACTGCTACTGTTACTGATATGGGCTAAGGCCCTAACTGAAACTGAAAGGGCTTAGGACCAAATTGTGTTTACTCTGATTGATTGCTATTATGGGATTTCACACACTGAGTTTTTGTAAACTCACCCATTTGTTAACTGTATAGGAAATCCCCAAACTTAGACTGATCGATGCGACGGAGGACTCAGTGGTGGCCATTCGACTTAGTTAACTTTTAATATTATAATTAAGGTTTATTTTGGGTTTTACATTATGTAATAAGGCCTCTTAGGTTTATTTTTTATTTTGGAATTTTACTCAAATTTATTTGTGATTACAACTACTAGCAGTAGGAAAAACGCGAGTTTTCAAAAAGTCAAACATTTTCAAAACCACTACAAATATATAACTCGTTTTTACAGTTTCGCGAATAACAAACCATTTACAAAACTAATAACGTTTTATTAAAAGAAACTTTTAAAAGTACAAGTCCCAATGAGCAATAAGACTTTAAATCGGCTTTTCAATGTGACATCACTAGATCTGGTCATGACATCTGGGTCGGGTTTAGGGTGTTACAAAGCACATAAGTAAATTAAGCTTCACAACTCTTTCTCGCATATTTTTAAGCTAACATCGAAGATACCACTGCCAGTAAACCATTCAGATCATTAGACTCAATCTGATTAATCTCATCATTTTGGCATCTCAAATCAATAGTCTTTCATTTGCAGTTTACAACAGCATCGTACAAAGTCAACCAATCCATACTCAGAATTATATCGAACTCGTCGAATGGTAACAACATCAAATCAACCAGAAGATATGAATCTTGAACAACGGACAATTCTTACACATTTTGTCAACTAAAACACACAGGCCTAAGGGGTTCGATATTCTAATCACAAACTCAGTAGACTCTACAAGCAAAGTCTTACTAGATACTAAGGTCTCACATACATAAGAATGAATCAAACCAAGATCAATCAATGCAATTACACTAGTAACATAGAGAGTGAATATACTAGTAATAACATCTGGAGTTAAAACCTCCTCACAGCGTAAATAGCATAAGCTCTGACAAGTGCACGAGCCTCAGATTGAATTTTTGTGTCTTTAGTTCCTCTCTGACTGCTACTCACATTTCCCACATTTTTAGGAGATCTACTCTTGGCTGAAGTGTTACTCGATCTCGAATTTTGCACAATCTCTTACTCAACTGACTCGGGACAATCTCAGATAAATTGATCTAAGGATCTACATTTGAAACAAGCTTGATTATTCAATCTACAAATACCCGAATATCTTTTACCACAATGTTTGCACTCAGGTTGATCAGATCTAACATTTCAACACTAGCGATCGAAGTAGTTGGAGCTCTAAAGCTTGAATGTGATCTAGCACGATCTCTACTTGAGTGTCCCACATTAGCCTTTAAACAGCTATAATCATCTTGGAATTCTTTGATATAGACTAAAATGATTTACCCAATGATCTCTCACGAAAATATCTAGCTTCAAAATTAGCTTTTCTTTTCTTTTCTTTTCGTATAACTTGGGAAGTTACAGGAACTTGAGGGGTAGAGGTTATTGAGCAGCCAGATTCCTTCGAACGAACTCCTTAAAACACTCATTCTTTAACTGTAAGAAGGCTTGCTTAGCCTCTCCCTCTATACTACTTTAAATTGACCTAGAATCAGCCGGCCCTGCCCCTTGAGTAGCAACAGGCATATTATCTTCTACGCCATCTGTTATGGCTCGATCGGGATCCATTTACTATATGAAAACACATTTTCAAATGTTAGAAGTCATCACACTATTACAATATAAAATATGGCATGTATAGCTAGACTCACACACGCTACGTTAGCCTAGAATCGACTAAACCGTAGCTTTGATACCAATCAAATGTAACACCCCTAACTCGTATCCGTCGCCAGAATGGGGTTATGAGGTATTACCGAAAAAGAAATAACTTTCATACATTCACACAATCATTCTGATCATATTCGAAATCCTACATTTGTAACTTCAGTTAAACAATTCTTGAATCAATAATACACAAAGTACAAAACAATTTAATAGATTCACATATAACCATTTTGTTATCTTATAGCATGAATTACTATCCATATTGTCAATTATACTTCTTTTACATTAAAATTTCATGCACATATTACCATATCAATATGAACCATTTTAAAACACAAATATTTAGTCATATCACCTAATTCACAAGCTAAAGAAATGTCTAATCATCATATATTCTAACAATCTATGAACCATTTCTAAGCATAATTACCAAATCAAAACATACCAAAAATTATATGCGAGCATAGTGACAAAATTATAAATACACAACCAATTCATTTGCTCACCTATTTGACTATCAAAATTAACCATTTTATTCATGCCAATTCCACCATTAAATTTTAAGTTAAATTTACCATTTAATAATTGAATACAAATGTCAACTTGTCACTTTAAATGCCAAACCACAAACAAACATGTCATATGCATATGTATCTAATCTATCCACCATTAGCCGAATATGCATGCACATCATTTACCAATTCCAAGAAAATTTTACAAGAAAAAGTATATATATATCAAATTTTATGTTAATAATGAAGCACACCAAAAAACCAAATTCTCAATATACCAAAGTCATCTCATAGCTTAACAAAACATGTACCACATTTCACATAATAATCCATATTCAATCTTCATTGCCAAATACATCCATGATATCATGCATATCTCACGCATATCTTATATCATTAAAGTACTCTTTACCTTTGGTCATGATCAAGCTAAAACCAATCAGTAAGTATATTACTCAATTATATATATCCAACTATAATTTCACCCATATGCCATAACCAAAATATACTTTAATACCAAATCACATAATAACACCATACAAAACATAACAACAAAGTTTCCATATATTTATCTATGTATAAACTATAGCCGAATCATCAAAACCACAACAAAAAATAACCATAATTCAATCAAACCTTGAAAGCAAACTTAATAAATTAAACAAGCCATTTTCGCATGACTTATATATATACACATACCAAAATCAACATATCCAAATATAATCTAGCCTATACATGCCATAGGTTCGAAATTCAACTTATAAAATACCGAAAACAGTCGATAGTATGATAAACTTTGCTGACAATATCGAGCTCGTAACTTGACTCCAAAATCTATAAAATAGAAGCAAACATACACACACAATAAGCTATCACAGAAGCAAATAACAAATCAATGATAATATCATTCATTACAACAAAATTGAAATATGCTATTATGATCATATACAATTTCAAACTTGCAATTACCTTTATCAAACATATAATTCTAACACAAATTCAAATTGGCCAAATGCACATATAAATAATAACATAATTAATTTTTTTCACTACTAAGATCACATATATATTCACTTGTATCATAAACAATTTGTATCACATACCAAATAGCCAACTTACTTTAATTTTAAGTAGGAAATTAACTATCACATACCTGATCACTTTAGCTCGATTACACATTCGATCACAACTTATCATTGCTCGTTGAACCATTCAGAATTGAATAGGATACCTAGATAATCACACATATCATACAATGCCAACGTCCCAAACGTGATCTTTCATATAATCACATATTGATGCCAACGTACTAGACATGGTCTTACTCGCACACATATATCGGAATCACATATCGATGCCAATGTATTAAACATGGTCTTACTCGCACACATATATCAATGCCATGGTCTTACTTCCACCTCACATATCAAAATCCTGTGTCATGACATATATAACCTATCTATTCCTAAGGCTCATACGGGGCTTTCAGATGTTGTAACTTGATCGAATCGAACTCGTAACCATTGCTCTCAAACATATATCACTTCGGTACATTCTCAAAATAATTTTAACAATTCAATTAAGCATTTATAATATACATATATTGAAATTTACAACATCTATTTGCCTATAAACTTACCTTGGACAACGATAATCAATACGAGACGACTATTCGACAACTTTGGTTTTCCCCCGATCCAAATTCGATTTCTTTTGTTCTCGAGCTAAACATATTCAAATTAAACTTATTCAAACATAATTTCATTCAATTTAAGCCAAAAACACATAAATGGGCAAATTACCATTTTACCCATGACATTTCACACTTTTTACAATTTAGTCCAAATTGCACAAAACACAAATTATCCAAAATTTGATTACACTATGCTTAGGCCGAATATTCCTTATGTTCATTAAATTTCATACATTTCATTTATTTCACATTTTGAGTTCCTCAAATTATTATTTTCACAATTTAGCCCTAATTATTTAAAATAATCAAAAATTCTAATACAAAACATATCTGTCATAATTCATCATCTAACATCACAAATCTCAATTATTCATCAATGGAATAACTCAAAATATTCATCAAAATTAGAGATTCAAGAATGGGCTTTGTACATTACACTGCAATGACCTAAAAACGTAAAAATTATCAAAAACTGAGCTAGTTACATACCTTGATTAAGCTTAACAATGGCCGAATATGTCTTTCTTTCCTTTTTCTTTTCCTTTAGTTAATTTCGGCTATCAAATATAAACATGCATGGCCTTTAATTATTTTTTGTTTTATATTATATAACATTATTAATCATTTTACATATATAACCTTTATTAATTAATATAAAACCATTATAAAATAAGGTCACAACAGTCCATATCATATTCTCATGGATAAATTGCATTATAAATACTTCAAACTATAAAGACACATTCAATTTGGCCCTTACACATTAAACCATCAAATTTTCATTTGACGCGATTAAGCCCTTTTTATTAAATTGGCACTCAAACGAAAAAATTAAAACACGAAAATTTCACAGATATAAATTCACACATAATAAACACAGAATATAATTTTAAAAAATTTTTCTAGCTTGAATTCATGGTCTCGAAACCACCATTCTAAAAAAGGTCTAAATCGGGCTGTTACAGATATGGCTTAAATATGGTTGAACTTATGGTTTGATTTTGGTATATGTTATGTGATGCAAATTATGCTTATGTGATGTGTTCCAATGGCCTAGTGAAATGGTCAATTTGGCTTATGATTTGATATGATTGAGTATAGTTTATATGCTTGAATTTGGTTGAATTTAATATGGCATGAATAATGTATGTTTTGGTATTGAAATTGAATGAAATTATAATGAAAATGTGCTTGGTTTGATGCTTGTAGGTTTGACCCAAATTGAGTGGCAAATTGGCTTTTCAAATGGCCTATGTTTGTCCACACTGGTAGAGACACAGGCGTGTGTCTCAGTCGTGTACGACACACGATCATGTTGCACAACCGTGTGTCCCCTGGGGTACCCTACGATTTTAAGTCAGTCTTGAGCACGGCCAAGGCACACGGGTGTGTGACTAGCTGTGTGACCCAAGTCAGTTTCGACCACGGCCAAGACACACAGGCATGTCTTGTGGCCATGTGATTAAGTCAGTATGAATGCCTTGATTTGACACGGTCTAGACACACGGGCGTGTTTAATGCCGTGTGAGGTACATGGCCTGTTCACATGGGCATGTAACTTGTGTAACATAAAAAATCTGTTTAAATTTTGAAAAATTTTGTATGTGTTCGGTTTAGTCTCGACCCTGTTCTAAAGCATGTTTAAGGTCTCGTTGACCTATGTAAGAGACTTTGCAATGATGTTTAACTATGTTTGTGGATGAAGTTATTAAATTGTTCGTAAAATGTTTCAATTTGTCCGGTAATGCCTTTAACCCTAGTCCGACGATGGATACGGGTTAGGGGTGTTACATGTCTACAATCTTACCTTAGTTCAATCCATGTATTAAACATGATTTGATCAACTACTTAACATATAGGTAGCTACCATAGTTTGACATTACAAGTATAATTAAACAAACCATTACTAGCCATTCCAATGGCTAGATTACAAGCATCATTTACATTTACATGCCAATAAGTCTTCTTCATCTCTCCTAGGGTTTCCATGGAAATATTAGAGGAAGATGATATGAAATTGTTTTCTTTTTTATTTAATTAAATTGTCAGTTAATAACTTTTCATCTTTTCAATTTAGTCCTTAGCCTCTTTTTATTTTTCCATGGATGAGTCATACCAAAATATCTATATACTTTCATTAATGGTCTAATTACCATATAAGGACATTAAGTTTTGAATTCCATAGCTACTTGATCCTTCTAGCTACTAGAATCCAACTTTTGTATTTTATGCTATTTGGTCCTTCCCTTAATTAAACACATAATCTGTAAAATTTTCTTATCAAAATTTTCACATGACATTTCTAATATAATACGGATCATATAATAAAATAAAAATAAATTTTATTTTTGGCTCGGATTTGTGGTTCCGAAACCACTATTCTGATTTCACCGAAATTGTGTTGTTACAGTATCCTCATTGTCTTTGTTAGTCATATATTCCATAATAACATCAAAACATATATGGGCTCAACAACAATCAAGTTTCCATGCACATATGCTTTCCACAACATATATTCATTTAACATGAATGAATCATCTCTTTATGTTACAAGTATAATTTCATAATAGTTCATCTCGAATTCAAATTATTTCATGTCAGAACTTTACTCATATCATTAGAAATATCAAGGTCACAAAAGTAGTACTACACTCAAGGTGTACAAGTCTATAATCAAAGATGAACATTCTCATCAAATAATTTCCATATAAAAATATCATGATCTTATACTTGCATATATCACTTGTAATGTATCATCATTTTCTTGTATTTTAGACGAATATGAGTAATAACTCATTCTATTATTCATATCTTCTCATATATGGGTTGTCATCAGTTGAATTTATTTGAAATATCGATGGATACACAGGTAGTACACTCAAGGTGTATAAATCAGGATCCGTCAATTCATATTCAATGGTACCCCTAAGGTACTATTTCAGAGTGCACACTCTCGAGCAACGCATATATACAATAGGATTACCAGTCCCAGCTAAATCCTTTTTATGGCATATGCTCTAAGGAGCTTGATCTGAATTACCCATCTGGGCTAAATCCATTCCATAACATATGCTCGAGAGGACTTATATCAGGATTACTCGTCCGGGCTAAATCCTTTCTGTAATAAGGTCAATAGGATTACTCGTCCGAGCTAAATCCCGTCAGCAACAAATGCAGGACCTCATTCATTCCGGGAAATCACATATCCGTCGATTTTCCATTTATTCAACCGGGGTTTAAAATTTTTTCAAGCATTATCAAGCATGTGATTATTTCATACATCCATAACATTCATATAATTCAAGTAAAGACATTCCGCATTCATTTCAAGCATATAAGTAACATTTTTATTATTTATCATTTATTGGAAATATTATTAATCGAGCTTTGTCAGATATATTTTCAATGTCATATATATATGATATTTATACAATTCAAAAACATAACATTTAATTCAAGTATATAATATACATAATTTAGTTACGCGAACTTACCTCGACAAATGTTCGTGTACGTAAAATCTACTAATTCGACATTTTCCTCGTTCTAGCTCTGAATTTGGTCTATCCGGATCTATACGAGTAAATTTTACATCAATTTATCACATTTCGTATTCAAGTGAACTCAATTTACATCCTAGGCAAAATTACCGTTTTGCCCCTAACTTTTCAATAAATTCCCATTTCGTCACTAGGCTCGGAAAATGAAATTTATGCAATTTACTCCCTATTCCAAGCCTAACCAAAATTTCACTTTAAAGTTTACAACGCATATATTGTAACACCCCTTACCTGAGTTCGAGGTCAAGACAGGGTATGAGGCATTATCGGACTTAAACGTACAGAACTATGTAAAACTGGGCCATAAAAAATTTCGTTCAAACTAAAAACATTCATTCATATTCATAATGTCCCTTAATAGGCTTACGAGGCCCAAAACATACATCGGGGGTGGTTTTGGACTAAATCAGGAACTTACAAACTTTTTACAACACTTAGAAAATTTTCTAGTTTTGGAGAGTCACATGCCCGTATGGGTTAGGCCGTGTGGTCACACACCCCAGTGTGGCTTGGGACACGCTCGTGTCCTCAGCCCGTGTAACTCTCTGTTTATGAAATCAGCAATGATATAGGGTCACAAATCAAAGTCACACGCCCGTGTGCTGGATCGTGTTCTCCATACGGTCGTGTCTCTGCCCATGTGGCCTAGAAAATGGCTATTTACCAAGCCATTTGGCACCCTCGTTAGCACTTACTGAAACATAACTTCAATGGCACTTTTCGTGGCAATTTCATATCAATTTATTCATGCATAAGGCGCCATACTTTGCCTAGTTTAAACTTATCAACTTCATACCATGATTATCATTAACACATTCTTACACTTCATACTTATGCTAAGGTCTATCCATAGGCCAATTTAGTCACTTCAAAACCATTAAGTAGTCTAGGGCACATTCACAATTCATTCATACCAAACACACATGACCACACCATATGAATAGGTTGACAACCCAAAACCAATATGAGCCACATCTCATGGCCATATACAAAATGAATCCTATTACGAAACCTCGTGATCACCCGTGTGTTTCGGGACACGCCCATGCCCTTCGGCCATGTGCAACTGACTTATCAACACGGCAATAGTACACACCCGTGCTGCCTACCCATGGGCAACATTGTCTTTTGGACACGGCAGGGACACACGCACATGTGGCCTACTCGTGTGCACTATTGATTTAAATTTTTAAGTGCAAGGGACACACGGCCATAGCCCACACCCATAGGAAGGAACCGTGTGTCATGCATGGCCTAGACACAGGCCCGTGTGTCTAACCATGTGGACCCTAATAGGCTATTTTACAAGCCTTTGCTCACCCTTTCAACCATCTATACTTAATGGTCATCAATTTTTGAAATAAAACATGACTACTCATTTGTAAATCTTTGATGAATCTTATTGTATGGAAACCTCATATAATTGGTTTCATACATGAAAGGTTATTTCACATTGAGTGTTTATGGGTTTCCATGTCACTTTAATTCATCTGAAATTGGCTCGTTCATGCGACTCATTGCCAATTGGTAATAACCCATCACATGTATATAAAATCATGCATAGATTCGTAGGTCGTAGCCTATTTCCATTAAGCCATATTTCATGGCCATATACAAAGGACTAAATATATTTTTACATGCCTTCAATTGGCAAAGCAAATGACACATATAACAAAATACTCAAAAATCCCATACATTCCATTGAACAAAGTAGAAATGTCTTTATACCAAAGCTTGTCTACTTGATAGTGTGTTGACTCTCCAATCGTCTTCCAGTCCTTATGAGTCCTCGAGCTCTGTGAGACAAGGAAAAAAAGAGGGTAAGCATTTATATGCTTAGTAATCTCAAATAACAGGAAAGTAAACTTACTAAGTGTTTAACATGCATCCATGATAGATAAGGAAACCAACAATTATTAAATGGTTCCCTATTACTTACACTCAATCAATAAGTTAGTAGAATAATCAAGTATCAGATAATTTAATTAGATGAGCTCATCATTCAACATCTCATTTACACAAACATCTCATGTTAATCTCATTGAGTTTCTAGGAAATCTCGATGGAATACCCATTAACCATCAATTCATACGAATGATCATTCCATATACGCACTCCCGCGAACCTCACATTTTATGGCAAGATTACCAGTCTAGACTAGATCCCCCATTTTATGAACTCATAAGGTGATGTCAGGATTACTAGTCCGGCTAAATTCAGACCCTAATCAGATTACCCGTCCGGGCTAAATCCATAATGCACACATATTCTTCGGGAAGCTTGATCATTCAAAGGAACACCTGTCCAGGCTAGATCCTTTCTATACTTGAGATCACGGATTACCCGTCCGGGCTAAATCCTTACTGCAACACATGCGGGACCTCGTTACACATGTCAATTAGGGTTTATCCATCGAATTCCCTTTTTAACCTCAATCGAGACATTTATCTCAAATATGCATTAATAAATGAAATAATCATGCATTAATAAATCATACAAATATGCATATTAGGGGCTTACTTTAAGTTATCCGAACTTACTTGGTATTTGTTTCGGAGTTGTGTTTTGGTTATTTTGAAACCTTGTGTTTACCTCGATCAACCTCCGAAATTTGTTCCTCGGGGTCTATAACAATAAAAATAGATCATTAACACTCCACATTATATATTACAAGTCTAATTCTCACCCCCAGTCCAAATGACCGTTTTGCCCCTAACCTTTAGCATTTTTACGATTTAGTCCCAAGGCTCATATAATGAAACACATGCACTTATTATCTTACCCAAGCCTAGTCGAATACTTTTCTCTCTTATGGCAACCCACATTTCCCATTTTATTTCATTAAAAAGTCAAATGACTAAAATGCCCTCATGCCCTTTCTTTAAAATTTCATCCATGCAAGCCCATTTTTGTCCAAAAATTTAGAAATTGGGAAAATTGCTCCCCAAGACCTTCTATTTTATAATCTAAAGAAATTTCATGCAAATTGCTTCTAGAATCTGAGTTTTGCAATTTATTCAATTTAGTCACTAATTTTCCAATTGAGCACTCACTCAAAGAATTCCTTCATGAAACTTCATCACATACATATTCTCATATTCTAGGCTTCAAAGTAATCATAAAATAAATATTTTGATGTCGTATTTGTGGTCCCAAAACCACTATTCTGACTACGCCCTATTTCGGGATGTTACATTTCTTCCCCTCTTGAGGACTTTCGTCCTCGAAAGTCTTACCAGTAAATAGGTTCGGATATTGGCTTCTCATGGTTTCTTCCAGCTCCCAAGTAGTATCTTCCACACCATGTCGATTCCATAAAACTTTTACTAAAGCCACGTTTTTGTTCCTCAACTGTTTAACTTCACGAGCCAAAATCTTGACCGGTTTCTCTCCATAAGTCATGTTCGGTCGAATTTCAATCTCAGTCGGTGCAATCACATGAGAGGGATCTGATCGGTATCGCCCTTAACATAGATACATGGAACACATCGTGAATCTTTTCCAGTTCAGGTGGCAACGCCAAATGATAAGCTAACAGTCCAATTCTTTCGGTGATCTCGTACGGTCCGATAAATCATGGACTCAGCTTACCTTTCTTACCAAATTTTAATACCTTTTTCCATGGAGTTACCTTCAAAAATACTCTATCTCTGACTTAGAACTCAATTTCCTATCTTTTCGGATCTGCATGACTTTTGCCGATCTGATGCCGCTTTTAGACAATCTCGTATCACTTTAACTTTTTCTTCAGTTTCTTTAATCAGATCAACTCCATGAATCTGACTTTCCATAAGTTCAGTCAGTATAATGGAGTTCGACACTTCCTACCATACAAGGCCTCATAAGGTACCATCTTCAAACTTGTTTGGAAACTATTGTTGTAGGCAAACTCTACCAAAGGCAGGTATTTTTCCCAGCTACCCTAAAATTCGAGGATGCAATATCGCAACATATCCTCGAGAATCTGAATCATCTGCTCAGACTAAAAATTAATCTGAGGGTGAAAAGCTTTGCTAAAGCTTAACTTCGTACCCAAGGCTTCTTGTAACTTCTTCCAAAATCTCGAAGTGAACCTCGGGTCTCTGTCTGAAATAATTGACAGTGGTACTCCATGTAATCTTACTATTTCAGAAATGTACAAGTCGACCAACCTATCGAGAGAATAATCTATCCTTACTGGAATAAAATGAGCCGACTTCGTCAACTTATCCACTACAAGCCATATAGCATCTTTCTTCTTCAGAGTCAATGGCAATCCTGTCACGAAATCCGTAGTAACTCTATCCCACTTCCATTTGGGGACCATCATAGGGTGTAGCAAACCTGAAGGCACTTGATGTTCAGATTTAACTTACTGACATACAAGGCATTTCGATACAAATTCAGAAACATCTCTTTTTATGCTGTTCCACCAATACATTTTCTTCAAATCGTTGTACACTTGGTACTTCCCGGGTGAATACACAAACGACTGTTGTGAGCTTCTTACAAAATTTTCCAAATAAGTTCATTATGTTTGGGTACACAAACCCTATTTCTGAACATCAAACATCCATCAGGACCAATTCGGAAGTCTGATTCAACACCTGACTCACATTAAGCCCTTTTTGCTTGCAAATCATCATCATTAAGCTGAGCATCATGAATTTCCTGCAAAAATATCAGCCTAGCCTCCAGTTCGGCCAAGACTAAACCATCATCAAGCAATGTCAAACGAGCGTCCATGGTTCTAAAAGCAAATAGGGATTTTCTGCTCAATGCATCAGCGACCACATTTGCCTTTCCCGGGTGGTAGTTGATAGTCAGATCATAATACTTAATTAATTCTAACCATCTCCTTTGTCTCAAATTTAATTCTTTCTGAGTCATCAAGTATTTCAAACTCTTGTGATCTGTGAAAATGCGACAAGTTTCACCATACAAATAATGTCTACAAATCTTTAAGGCAAAAACAATGGCGGCGAGCTCTAGGTCTTGTGTCAGATGGTTCTTCTCCTGCGGTTTCAACTGTCATGAAGTGTAAGCTATCACTTTACCATCTTGCATAAGTACACAACCCAGTTCGTTCAAAGATGCATCACTGTAGACCAAAAATTCTTTTCCTAGTTCAGGTAGTACTAGAACAGGAGCTTCGGTCAGCAATGTCTTTAACTTCTTAAAACTTTACTCACACTTCTCTGCCCATTCAAACTTAATGTCTTTCTGTAGCAATCTCATCATCGGAGTTGCTATCATGGAGAATCCTTTCACAAACCTTCGATAGTAACTCGCCAAGCCCAAAAAGCTTCTAACCTTAATTACATTCTTAGGAGGTTTCCATTCAACAATTATAGAAATCTTACTTGGATCGACTCGGACGCCTTCACTCGAAACAATATGACCCAAAAATCTGACTTCTTAGAGCCAAAACTCACTCTTGCTAAACTTCGCATACAGCTGCTTTTCCCGCAAAGTCTGTAGCACAATTCTCAGGTGTTTTGCATGCTCTGTTTCATCTTTGGAATAAATCAAGATGTCGTTAATAAACACAACGATAAACTTATCCAAGTATGGTTGAAAAACCCTATTCATTAGGTCTATAAAAATGGCAGGTGCATTCGTTAGCCCAAATGGCATAACAAGAAATTCATAATGACCGTACCTCGTCCTGAAAGCTGTCTTAGATACATCTGAGTCTTTAACTCGTAGCTGATAATAGCCAGACCTCAAATCTATCTTAGAGAACATAGTGGCTCCTCTTAAGTGGTTGAACAAGTCATCAATCCTTAGTAAAGGATACTTATTCTTGATAGTTACCTTGTTCAGTTGCCGATAGTCGATACATAACTTCATTGACCCATCTTTCTTCTTTACAAACAATACGAGGGCACCCTAAGGTGAAAGATTGGCCTTGCGAATCCTTTATCCATCAATTCTTGCAACTGTGCTTTCAACTCTTTTAGCTCAGTTGGTTCCATTCTGTACGGAGCAATAGAAATAGGAGTTTTCCCCGGTACCAATTCAATACCAAACTCTTTCTCCCTTTCAGGAGGTAATCCGAGTAATTTCGAAAACACATCTAGATATTCACCTACTATCGGTATAGACTCAATCTTCAATTCAGTTTCATTATTGTTCAACACAAATGCAAGGTAAGCTTCATATCCTTTCCTTATATATCTCTGAGCAACCATTACCATGATTATCATCAGCGGCAAACCTAATTCTCTTGATTTGACCCGTAGAATTTCACCATCCAGGCATTTCAATTTAATATACTTACTACCATAATTTACAATTACATCATGCAGGGCTAAGCAATCCATACCAAGTATTACATCAACATCAAATGGTAACAACATAAGGTTAGCCAGGAAACAATGACCTCGAATCGTCAAAGGATAATTCATACAGATTTTATCAACTAGGACCGACTTGCCTAATGGGTTTGACGCTCTAATAAAATTTTTCGTATTTTCAATAGGTATCTTCATACTAGACGCCAACCTCATGCAGATATATGAATGCGTCGACCCCGGGTCAATTAAAGCAACAACACTTGTATTAAAAAGAGAGAAAGTACTCGTAATAACATCAGGAGCAGCGGCTTCCCCTCGAGCACGTATCACATACGTTCTTGCCAGGGCTCGAACCTTAGATGTTGCAGCGTCTTTAGTCACAACTCGACTGCCACTAGCACTCCCAGGGTATTTCAGAGGTCTACTTCGTGGAATAGGAGTACTCGTTTTTGGGGTTACATCCACTTCTCTTTCCGCTTGCTATGGGTAGTCTCTGAGAAAGTGATCAAAAGAACCACACCTAAAACTTGTGCCAATCTTCATTCGGCACTCTCCAAAATGAAATTTGTTGCAGCTCTTACACTTCGATTTTTGCCCATCTACACTCCCTACACTAGTCACCATCAGGGAGGAAGACTTTTGACCTCGTTGTTTAGAGCTTCTCACTCTACCTGAATATCCCACTGACGAAGTGGAGCGTTCATGCTGACTCTTGGCTTTCTTCGTAAAGAACGAGAATGTTTTACCACTAGACCTCTTGCTCACAACTCGAGCCTTTCTTTTAGATTATTTTCTTTCATTATTAAGTTTCTCGGCCTTCTTGGCTCGATTTGCAATGCGGTAAATTCCCGTGTTTCCAAGATCCCAATCAACAACTTGATGTCCTCATTCAGACCTTCCTCGAAGCATTTACACATTTCGAATTTCATTTGGACCCATTCAGTTGCGTACTGACTTAATCGTACGAACTCTTTCTCATATTCCGCTACAGTCTTATTCCTCTATTTGAGTTCCAAAAACTCCTTTCGCTTCGAGTCCAAAAACCGTTGACTAATGTATTTCTTCCTAAATTCTGCTTGGAAGAAATCCCATGTAATATTTTCCTTCGGCACTATCGAGGATATAGTCTTCCACCAATGGTATGCAGTGTCTTTCAAAAGGGACACAACACACTTCAATCATTCTTCGGGTGTGCACGAAAAATCATCTAGAACTCGCTTAGTCTCTTTCAGCGTCATCATCAACTTTCGCTCCAAATTCCTCAACCCCATACTTTCTAAGCTTGTCTACCGGGGCTTTACCAATTCTCACCGGTGGTATACCTCGTGGCACATCCTCATCAGGTTGGTTAGGGGGCGGGGAAGGTCTTGGTATATTGGCGCGATTTCATAGATAATCCCCAAACCATTCGTCCATCATATCAAAGAAGGCAGCTCGGGCCTCTTCTCGGCCTTCTGACATAGCCTTTTACTACTACTAGATACAACTCATTATACGAAAGCTGGAGCATGGGTCTTGGCTCCCTCAGACTCATCTTGTGCTTTATTGGAAGACATTTACTGTATTCAAAACAATTTAAATAATTAGGAGATGTCACACTATCAACATTCGAATAATGGCATGTCTAGCGAACTTTATCATCCTCTACGGTAGTCCTAGAATCGACTAAACCGTAGCTCTGATACCACTAAATGTGACACCCTTCACCCGTACTTGACATCGAGAAAGGGTTCAAGGCATCACCAGAACTTTACACTTTGAAATGAACCAATTTGGGTCACCGATTTTACTTCGAATTTGAAAACTTTTCACCTACAAATAATTCGTCCCTTATATAGGTCTACAAGGCCCTAGACACACCCTAAGGCAGTTCAGGACAAAACTAGGAGTGTTCGATAGACCCTGGATATCTTAGAAATACTTTCCTAGTTTGAAGTATCACGCGCCCATATGAGTGGGTCGTGTAGACTCACACGCCCATGTGTTTTGGGACACGCCCATGCCCTTCGGTCGTGTGCAACACTGACTTATCAACACAGCCATAGCACACTCCTGTGTTGCTTGCCCGTGGGCAACATTGTCTTTTAGACTTGGCAGGGACACACGCCCTTGTGGCCTACTCGTGTGCACTATTGATTTAAAATTTTAAGTGCAGGAGACACACGACCATAGCCCACACCCTTGGGAAGGAACCGTGTGTTACGCACGACCTAGACACACACCTGTGTGTCTAACCATGTGGACCCTAATAGGCTATTTTACAAGCCTTTGGTCACCCTTTCTACCATTTATACTTAATGGTCATCAATTTTTGAAATAAAACATGACTACACATTTGTAAATCTTTGATGAATCTTATTGTATGGAAACCTCATATCATTGGTTTCATACATGAAAGGTTATTTAACATTTAGTGTTTATGGGTTTCCATGTCACTTTAATTCGTCCGAAATTGGCTCGTTCATGTGACTCGTTGCCAATTGGTAATAACCCATCACATGTAAATAAAATCATGCATAGATTGTAGGTCGTAGCCTACTTCCATTAAGCTAATTTTCATGGCCATATACAAAGAAATAAATATATTTTTACATGCCTTCATTTGGAAAATCAAATTACATATATAACAAAATACTCAAAAATCCTGTACATGCCATTGAACAAAGTAGAAATGTCTTTATACCAAAGCTTGTCTAGTTGATAGTGTGTTGACTCTCCAATCGTCTTCCAGTCCTTATGAGTCATCGAGTTCTGTGAGACAGGGACAAAGAGAGGGTAAGCATTTACATGCTTAGTAAGCTCGAATAACAGGAAAGTAGACTTACCAAGTGTTTAACATGCATCCATGATAGATAAGGAAACCAACAATTATTAAATGGTTCCCTATTACTTACACTCAATCAATATGTTTGTAGCATAATCAAGAATCATATAATTTAATTAGATGAGCTCATCATTCAACATCTCATTTACACAAACATCTCATGTTAATCTCGTTGAGTTTCTAGGAAATCTCGATGGAATACCCATTAACCGTCAATTCATACGAATGATCATTCCATATACACACTCCTACGAACCTCACATTTTATGGAGGGATTACCAGTCTAGACTAGATCTCTCATTTTATGAACTCACAAGGTGATGTTGGGATTACCAGTCCAGGCTAAATATCTTAATACGATAAACACCCTTAATGAGCTCGAATCTGAATTACCAGTCCAGACTAAATTCAGACCCTAATCGGATTACCCTTTCAGGCCAAATCATAATGCACACATATTCTTCAGGAGGCTTGATCATTCAAAAGAACACCCGTCCAGGCTAGAGCCTTTCTATACTTGAGATCACGGATTACTCGTCTGGGCTAAATACTTACTGCAACACATGTAGGACCTCATTAAGCACTCATTCAAAGAATTCCTTCATGAAACTTCACCACATGCATATTCTCATATTCTAGGCCTTATAATAATCATAAAATAAATATTTTGATGTCCGATTTGTGGTCCCGAAACCACTATTCCGATTAGGCCCTATTTTGGGATGTTACACTAAGTCCCTATACATGCCATAAACTTAAATTGCTTGAAATCATTTATACCCTTCAATTGCTGGATAGTGTGATAGAATCTCCGATGATCTCCAACCCGAGCTAGCTTAGTAACCCATAAAATGAGGAAAAAGGAAGGAGTAAGTTATATAGCTTAGTAAGTCCATATGAAAATAATAAGAGATTTATTAACATGTTTTTTCCATATTCTCCCAACATGTTTTCAAGGTAACACAATCATAATTGCACATAATTCCACTATTTATTCATATTCCAGCCAACCTGTCTACGCGAGTCATAGTCACTAAATTATTGATAGCTTGAGCAACGGAATTCTAAATTAAGATCCATTAAAAGAATTTGAAAGTAAACTCATATATATTTCTACTTTGAAAATTTCAGAATTTATGGGCTAGCCATTAAGTACATTTTATTCTTCAAAGTTACCCCTATTCTACTATTTGATAACTTTGACCTTTCTATACTAAAAATTAATTATCTCACAGTACAAGATACGGATATTGTTCCCGTCTATTTCTATTGAAAATAGACTCATTAAATATTTATTCATATGAATTCTAACCCATAATTATGTTCATACAATTTTTAATGATTTTCCAAAGTTAAGACAAGGGAACCCAAAATCACTATAGCCCTATCTCATAGGGACCCAAATATCTCATAACATGAAATTCTTTTACTTACACCATTTCTTCTATGTGAAACTATAATCGTTAACTTTAATTTCATATTTTATTCAACCTCTAAATCAATTTTCACAATTTTTGGTGTAATTTTTAAGTTAGACTACTGCTGCTGTCCAAAATTGTTTTAGTGTAAAATAATGATAACTAAGTTTATAACACCTTTACAAATCATTTCAACCATCATGGTCAAAATACCTATTTATACATCATAAGCATAGACCCATAATCAAAAGGTCACCACAAAATCATTCTCATGGGCATGACTTACTTATTTTCATCTTTACCAAAGGTGCATCATAAACCGAAATCATTTCTCATGAGTTTTGCACACATACCTGTACCACTTGCAACATAATCATAACTTTTCTCAATCATGACACAATCTTTAAATCACCCGTTGAACCGGTTGGAATACTAAAGGTTACCCGATAAGCCAGACATGGTCTTACACTAGCTCTCATACATCGGTGCTGATGCCATGCCCAAACATGGTCTTACACTGGCTCACATAACAATGTCGATGCCATGTTCCAAACATGGTCGACACTGGCTCACGTATTGAGGCTGATGCCATGTCCTAGACATGGTCTTACACTAGCTCTCATAACAATGTCGATGCCATGTTCCAAACATGGTTTTACATTGGCTCACACATAACCCTAGTATCATGGCATGGATATCCTATCTATTCTTACGGTTCAACCGGAAGTTCTACCACATCAAATCTCATCATGCATATTCCATGTAATATCACTCTTTAACACCAAGTTACCATTCATTATAATGTCATCAAACATCATAGACATG
Source organism: Gossypium hirsutum (assembly GCF_007990345.1). NCBI lineage: Eukaryota > Viridiplantae > Streptophyta > Magnoliopsida > Malvales > Malvaceae > Gossypium > Gossypium hirsutum. Next base: position 52,538,035 of record NC_053435.1, read on the forward strand.
TTTTAGGTCATTGCATATGCATAGCATACAATATAATTTCATGAAGCATAACACCATCACGTACATAGTACCACAAACATATAATTCAACGGATCTGAATTATCATATCAATTCATATTTCAATCACAAGTCACAATAACATTATTGTCTTACCAATTTTATCATACAATTCGTTTGTAAATTCTTTGTCGAGTATATTTGTAATAACTCGATTTTGGGGCTAGTCAAAATAGTGATTTTGGAACCATTAAACTGAGGTCGAGGAAATTGTTTTAAATATCATTTTATGTATTGTAGCATGATTAGATAAGTACATGAAAATGTTGGTGAATTAATTTTAGCGATTGCTTGCCTAATTGTGAAAAAGGACTAAATCGCATAAAGTTTAAAAGTTTGATTTTGTTAGATAAGGGTGTCAATTAGCTAAAGAACCTAAATTGGGGGCCTTAAATAGCAATTAGACCCTTATAGAATAGGGTGGCTAGCCATATGGGGGACAAATTAATGGGAAAGTCAAAATTAGATGGTGTTTTGGTCACCAATTTTGACTAGTTTTAAATAAAATAAAATAGAAAAAGGCTTCATCTTTTTATTTATTCTTCTTTAATCAAATTTCATCTTAAAAAGAGGGGGTTTTAAGAGCTCAAAATATCAGCTATTAACATCTCTTACAAGTAAGTCATTTAGAAGATTATTCTTGATGGTTTTTGTATTTTTGGACTCCTTGTAACATAACCTTTCTATGAAGGGGATTCTTTTGCAAAATGGTTGAGAGATTAGGGTTTTTCCATGAAATCATATGTGTAGTTTTCTAAAATTTTAGGTAAGAATATGAGTATTAAATGTGTAATAAACAACTTTTATGAAGGGATTTTTCATGAAAACCCTAATAGGGACTATTTTGCATAAGTTGGAAATTTATTGATAAATGTAAGAAATAATGGAAATTTTGGAATTCTTGTAGTACAAAAAGTAATCCACTAGCCTTATAATATGAATAAATTTGATAAAAATCAATTTAAGAGCATAGGGGTAAAATGGTCATTTTGTGAAAGTCTAAGGGAAAAATAGTCATTTTGCCCAATTATGAACTTTTGGGTGTCTAAATTGACATGTTGATGAAATAAATGAATTTTATTAATTTAGATCAAGAGAAACGTGATTCGGGTCTTGATTGCGGTAAGAACAAAGTTGATGAGGATTAAGCTCGTCTTTATCATTTTGTATCGAGGTAAGAACATATGTAAATAATGTGTTATTGAAGCTTACTTTGGTATATTTTAATAATTACATGTGTAATTAGCTTATTTTTGTTATGTATCTAAATTGTAATTGTTGCCATGAATGTTTAAATGACATGTTATGTGAGTAAATTACAATGTGAGCAAATGCAATGCTATTCAATTAGATATGAAGCTCCATTGAACCTTAGACATAGTATATGATACAAAGGGGCATGTTATGAAAATTATGTGGTCTGAACTCATGAGTTGAGTCTGAGTTCATGAGATAAATGTTATAAGTAACATGGGTCCGAGTACTGACTTTGTGTATAGACCCGTGAGTGGCTCAATGAGCACACGTTACATGATAGCTATGGGGTTCAGGACCTAGCTTGATAAAAAGGCGTGTGAGTCGCTCAAATGTGAGTGTTTCATAGCACGAGGTAGCTTTGATTTCTTATATGGCATTTAGACACAAATTCCTAGCGTATCCATATGTATTTCGAGAGTTCAACGGGTAACACGAAGATTTGGTTGGTGAATACTTTGATGAGGTATGTATACTGAACTCATGGTTAGGACCTGAGTAAAGAACTGGGTGTATTAAGTATACATGAATGAAAGGAAGAGTAAGAAAGAGACGTTAAGTGATTTAGATCTTTTAAGCATGACAAGCTACCGTTGGATGAATATGGTTTTCTTATAATTACACTTTATTTGTATATATGTACTTACTAAGCTCCCACACTTACCCTCCTTTCTTTTTTTTTCCTTATAGTGTCGCCAAGCTAGCATCGGGTATCCATTGGCATCAAAAGCTTCAATCACACTATCATTCAAGACCTTGGCATAGCTAGTTTCATTGTTATGTTTTCTGGCATGTATATGGACTTGAGTCTTTGTTTAGTGTTTTGTTAGTTAGCCATAATGTGTTGGCTCATATGATGAATATGAGACTCATTTTGTATAAGGCCATGGATGATTGTCAATACTCATTTTGATTTATAAATAGAAGATGATATTTTCATGGATGAGTAAATTGAAAAAATGAAATGTTGTCCATTGTGGTTATTTTGGCTATGTGATGTGCCCTTATGTTAGTATAGAGTGATTTTTGTGCAGGTTACATAAGTAAGGGTGACAAAAAGGCTTGGTAAATAGCCTTATTTTGTCTACACAAGTAGGCACACGGGCGTGTATCTAGGCCATGTGTGACACATAGTTCACCATATGAGCGTGTGATATGGTCGTGTGTCCCCTGCACGTAAGAATTGTAATTTAGTATGCATGGTAGTAAACACACGGGCAGAGACACAGCCGTGTGTCTCAGCCGTGTGAAGTGCACGGCCTAGCACACGGGCGTGTCCCTTGGCTGTGTGGCCCTTAAGGATTTCTGATGTCAGAAACAGAATGTCCAAGTTTTTGTACACGGGCTAAAACATGGGCGTGTCATGGCCGTGTGAAGGACATGCACTAGAAACACGGGTGTGTTCCAGATCGTGTAAAAACCCCCTCTATGGGTGTATTTAGAATTAATTCCTCACGGGTATAGGACACAGGTGTGTCCTTGTATTGCTTAGGCGGTGTGAGCCACATCGGCCAATAGCACAACCATGTTGAATTGTCACACGAGCGTGTTGCCCCTCCCACATGGGTGTGTGCCCCTATGTTAAGAGTTTTTTTCAGAGTTCTTTAAAGGACTCTTATTAAGGAGTTTATAAATAAAATTGAAAAAGTTTTAATTTGACCATGTTTTGGTGTTATGAAAATGTCTAGATGCATAAGTTTAAGTTAGGTAATGCCTCATATTCCAACACGGCTTAGGGCACGACTGTGGGGTGTTACAATATCCATAACAAATCAAACCAATTATATAATAATAATTAAGCATTTCAAATCAAATAAGACATTGCATTATTATTATCATATGAACTTACCTCGAATGCAAAAACGGCTAATTATTCCATTTTTGTCCTTAACCACGTACTATCTTGATTTAAGCTCGAATCTCAATTTTCTTGATCTAACATTTCAAATATAGCTTATTTATTACTCACAATATTCAAATTGACCCAAAAATCATACTTTGGTAAATTTACAATCTTTCCCCCAAACTTTCACTTATTTTCAAATTAGTCCTTAGGCTCGAAAATTAAAATTCATTCAATTTTATCATAACCCAAGCCTAGCCAAATATTTATCTTACTTACAGCAGCCCACATATTTTACATATTCACACTTTTATCACACAATTTAATACATTTCTCAACTTAGTCTTTAATCGACATTTTTATCAAAAATTACTTTACAAATGTTGTTTATATGACAACAATGATGCATTTTCTATCATCAATTATCTAAATACACATTTTATCAACAATGGAAAAATTCACAAACTTTAACAGTTTTGAAAACGAAGGTACGGGATAGCTAAATCGAGTTACCACGACTCCGAAAATATAAAAATAATTAAAAACGGGACAAAAACCTACCTAGATGAGCAATAGAAGCTTGGACGAATATCATGCTCATCCATAGCTGCCCAGTTTTCTTCATTTCGGTGGAAGAAAGAAACATAAAGATGATAACGTTTTGCATTTTTGTCTTATTACACCTTTTTAACTTAATTACCAATTTACCCATTTAATTTCTAACTAATTTCAATAATACCAAACAAATATCTTCCACAAACTTATTAATGGGCTAATTTCCACATAAGGGCTTATACTAAAAATTCTATAGATATTTATTACCTTTAGCTATCAGAATGCAACTGTCGCACTTTACCCGATTTAGTCTCTAAAGCCAAATTAAACACTTCTTACATATAATTCCTTTATGAAAATTTTACACAATCATATAAACATATCATAGACCTTATAATAATTATAAAATAATTATTTCTAATTCAGTTTTGTGGTCTCGAAACCACTATTCTGACTAGGCCCTCATTCGGGATGTTACAACTCTCCCCCCTTTAGGGATTTTTGTCCTTGAAAATCTTACCAGAAAAGTGGTTTGGTTTTTACATAAACTTCTCTTCTCATAATCATTGTCACAGAACTCTCACTCGGCTGTACCTTCAATACTTATCTCTTTATTTTCTCACACTCGAATCATGAGCGATTCTTTCACTATACAACACATCGACTAAATCTCACTTCTATTGAAGAGTTCATACACATGAAAGGTTAGATCCATGTCATCGTAACACGTATACACACGTACTTGAATCTTTCAAATTCAAATAGTGAAACTAGCCAGTTCATCTTGGCCTTATACTCTATATAATTTAATATGGCCCGATAGCTTGCGAACTCAACTCTCAGTTGCTCTTAAATTTCAAATTCTCTTTTCGCTTTCTCAATAAATCACAATATAAAACCTAGATTTTAATTCGATTAATGAAGACTTGGCACTCCAAGAAATCCAACAATCATAGAGACATGAAATCCCATTAATCTGATGAGTGAAAACTTTTCCATATGTACCGTCAATATTTTATAGATCTCATCAAACATTTAACAACAAGCCACATAACATTTTTCATCTTTCCAAGACAAGGGAAATTCCTGGTATGGCCTCGACAATGACCCCTTTCTTATTTCCATTCTAATATCAATACTGACGGAGGTAGTTTTGGTAAAACCTGTTGTTTGGCCTTAACTTCATTAACATTTCAATTACTCATACTCAAATAGCAGAAATATTGAGTTTCAAACTTGATCACTAACACACTATTTCTGTGAGTTTTCTTGCAGAATCTCTGTATATGTTTTGGATTTTTCTATCCAAACACTTGTAATCACAATTTGCTTCTTCAAAAATCATTCGATACTATCTAATCATCTTTTAATACCCAAGTCATCTTCACTATATCAAATTTAGATCTTTCTATAACATTAGATACTTTAAGCTATCACGTTGCCTTATGGTCTTAAACCACTTCACAATTCATTCAGCAACACATTACTGAAATCAAAAAGTCTTTGCCGATGTCAAATCCTTACACTGAAATTTGATAAATCCAAATACTAAGGTCACCATATTACCAGTAATCAAACCAAAAGCATAATCATAGTCAACATAGTCATCATAAGCCAAAGAACACATTTTAGACATGAGCCAAGATTGACAATTTATGAAATAAAGATGACATGAAAACCAAGAGGAAGAAATCCGAGTTGGAAAATTCCAAAATAAAGAAAGCCAAGATGTGATACCGTATCAAAATATTGAGAACATAGTTCACAAGAAGGTATGAAAGATTTCGATAATCCCCTAGAGGAAAGAAGTCTAGAAAAACATCATTCAAACCCACTGGGGTTAGATGTAACGACAACAATGTACCTTACCATATATAAACAAGATAAAGCAATATTTAGAAGAAACACAATCATAGCTTCATACACATTTTCCTATCCATTCGCAACAGATGAAATGTATTAGAATGCCAGAGGGAAATAAAGCAACATAGATTATAAACCAGTCATGCTGACAATGCTTTTGTGTAATATCACGATTCGAAAACATCCCCACATAACAAGAATTTCATCAGAGGATCAATAGCCATAGGAATATTTCTGAGGACAAATAAACACATAGAACACCTCAGAAGAGACTACCATAATCTGTTCAGCCATAATCGTCACACTTAGATTTTACACATTTCAAATATTGTTCCTCCAACAATTTCAGTCATCACAAATTTCATATTATTCTTTTCACTAAAGGAGATCAATTTTGAAGAAATTTTGATTAATACTTTTCTCGCCATCGTATCAGTATAGATCAATTTTTCGAAGTTAACTTCTTCACCAACTGTGATATTACGTGAATCACAAAATTTTCCGGGTCGATCTGATACCTTACTAATTCTGGCTTTACTTATCAACCTATTCTCAATCTCTGATCATATTCATTGCTATTCTATCACTAAACTTTTTAGTTTCACACTTGTGACTTTATTCAATACATGTCTCAAAAAACTCCATTACAAAATACCACTCTGGTAAGGGGGAAGGGTGAGGTCGTAAGGTCCCTAACTCGTCTCTCATACACATATACATATGACACAACTTTCATCACCAAAGTGACATCGTCACAATTATATCATTTATTTCAAGAAAACTATCGCTCACATTTGTATTTCACAGATTTTTCGATTATCTTATTCAATCAAATTCACTTATGTATACATTCTATGAATTTCAAATGTCTTTTTTTGTCACATTCACTTAATCAAACATATCAAACACATAACATCATGTGAGGGCCAAAAAATATGAATAAATGTGTATATGATGATGTGTATAGCTGTTTAATACCTTTAGCTATTAGAATGCAACTTTCGCACTTTACGCGATTTAGTCCCTAAAGCCAAATTAAACACTTCTCACATATAATTTCTTCATGAAAATTTTACACGATCATATAAACATATCATAGACCTTATAATAATTATAAAATAATTATTTCTAATTCATATTTGTGGTCTAAAAACCACTATTCTGACTAGGCCCTAATTTTGGATGTTACATATATTTTAAAAAATTTAGAATTTTTCTTCAATTTTCACAAATTTACATTTTATTCCCTAAATCATGTTTTCATAAAAAATCACTTTGTAAAAGTTGTTTATCCATCAACAACCTTTCATTTTCGACCATAAATTTCTAACTTTCAACTTATACATCCATGACCCATTTTCCATACTTTGATAACTTCTTAAATTGATCCCCCAAACAGATAGATTAAGCTATCTTGGTTTCAAAAATATCAAAATTACTAAAATCAGGACAAGAAAACTACCCAATTTGGCTAAGAAAGTTTCTTCTCTCTCTCCTAGGGTTTTCATGGAATATTTTGGGGAAGAAGATGATAAAAATGATTTTTATTTTTATTTAATTAATTTATCATCTTTAATAAATTTGATTTCCAATTTAGTCCTTAGCCTTTTTCTAATTTTCCATGGATGAATCATCCAAAAATATCTACTAACTTTTTATTAATGGTCTAATTACCATATAAGGACGTAAAGTTTTAAATTCCATAGCTATTTAATCCTTTTAGCTACTAGGACTCAACTTCTTCTTTTTATGCGATTTGGTCCTTTCCGTAATTAAGCACATAATTGGTAAAATTTTCTTATCAAAATTTTCACATGACATTTCTGACATATTACGAACCATGTAATAAAATAAAAATAAATTTTATTTTTGGATCAGATTTGTGGTGCCGAAACCAGTGTTCTGATTTCACTGAAAATTGGGTTGTTACAATGGTGGCCCGATTTTGAGTGAAAACATCACCAAGAGTATTGCGATATCAAAGGCTGGGCATCATGATACCTTAAACTGTCTTGAAATGAAGAAAAATGAAGACCACCTACATCGGTATTGCAATATCCTCCTTGGGTATCACAATACCAAGCCAGCATTCAAAAGGAAATCCTCATTTTAAAACTGCTAACGATATCGCATTATCTAGACCATGGGTTTCGCGATATCACTGTCATGAGGAGACAAAATTTAACATTAAGGGAAGTCCTTGTCCAACCAAAGCACCAATCAAAAAGACACATTGACCTTTGGTCAAGAAAAAAGGGTTAGAATAGTTGCTAAAAAGAGCCAAATTTTGGCTGAAGAGAGAAAGGGGCAATTAGCAACAAGTTTAGGATAGTTTTCTTAGTTTTCTCTTCATCTTCTAGGGTTTTAGTTCTTCTCTTCTATAGTTGTATATTTAAATTTCTGCTTGTTTCTTTGCATTCCTTTGCAATCTTAGTGTTAGTTAAATTAGTTAACATTGTAGCTCAGGTTTATTTACATGTTTTTAATGTTGTTTCAGTTGTTGTTTTTTTTCATCTAGTAAAAATCTCTTCTTTATTGCTCTTATTCATTTATTTTGTTGTTAGTTGCTTTCCTTTTAACTCTTTCAAAGTAAAAACTAAAGCTTTCCTCTTTTTATTCAAGTTTTATATTAATGGTTTTCTTATGTGTTTCTTTTATGTTTTTCAGCTTAAAAATGGTAATGGATAACTAAACCCTATAGGGGTTGGTTGATGAAGATGTGGGTAACCTAATTTTTGGGTCAAAGACTAAATTGCAATAAATTGGACTAAGTTGAATGAACCTCAAAACATAGTATTGATGCCCCTAAAGGAAAATAAAGATAAGTGAGACCGAGAGTTAATCTTATTGAGCGTCGATTCATTATTCCCGGGTTAGTTTGGTGAGATTGAGAGAAAAACAAAACCAATTCATCTAATTTGGTAAAATTAAGACTTAAAGGTAAAATGGAGCCACTTTAGGAGTTTAAGCAATTTATAGCCTTAATTTGATGATTAATGAACCACACTGAAGTTAACCAACCACCGTTCAATATTTATTGGATAGTTTTATAACTTTGCATGCTTTACGATTTAGTCCTTTCTTAATTAGCTAGTATATTAGTTTAAATACTCTCAATTTCATGGCATGTCGTACTATGCTATCTATGAAATAGTTGTTTAGGCTCTTTAATTTCATGTTATTAACTAGAATTCACTCAACTGTCGAATCTTGTGGGCTCGATTGTAACAAGCCTAACCTGTATTCGTCGCTAAAATAGGGTTACGTAGTATTATCGTAAAAACATAACTTAAAATCATTCATTTCCAAACATTTCATAAATCATAGAATACTATATTAAAAAACATGCATATCGTCCCTTATTCGAGCCCTTGAGGCCTTAGAAACACTTTAGATGTAACATCCTGATTTTGGGTTTAGTCGGAACAGTGGTTTCGGGACCTCAAATTCGATGAGGAAAATTTTATTTTTATTATACTTTTATGGTCTACGATTTCACGAAATGATTTCGTGAAAATTTCGTTTGAAAATTTCGATGTTTGGCAACTCAATTTAGTAAAAAAGACTAAATTGTAAAAAGTGACAAAGTTGAGTTTTATATGTTAAAGCTATTAATCGTCACAAAATTTTAAATAGGAGGTCCTTAAATGATAATTCAACCATTGTATAACTTTTTGGACAAAAATGGCCTTGTTTGGGTCAAATTTGAAAGAATAGTAAAAAAGGGCATTTTGGACATTTAGGGGTAAAATGAATTAAAAGACAAATTTTAAACCCCAAATGTGTCCCTTTCTTCTTGCTACAGCAGAATGTACCAAGAGCAGCCATGGTTAGGATTTGGGCAAGCTTCCAAGCTTAATAGTAAGTGATTCTGAGCTCCATTTTTAATGTTCTATGTATTTTTGAAATCACAGTAACATGATTTGCTCAATTCTACCATTATTTTGAGATAGGATTTATGTTTAAAAATTTACCCATGAATTATATGCATGTATTTTGATGTTTAATGGTAGGATATGAAGCTTGAAATTGTGTTAAACAACTTTTGCTAAGTGATTTTACGTGAAAACGAGTAAAACGACATAATCGGTAAAAATACCTAATGTTCATAAGTACATGTTAGAGTGAGAATTTGATGTTTCCATAGAAGGGAAAAATGATTAGCATGTCATAAAACATAAGAAAATAGGAAGAAGTTTAATTTCTGAACCTTGGGGTAAAAGTGCAAATTTGCAAAAGTTTAGGGGTCAAAATGAAAATTTTTAAAAATATGATTTTTAGACCCATATGAATAGTGTGACTAATTAGTAGGCTAAATGTGATATTATAGGTCAAGGAAATCGAGATTTGGGCTTAAATAGGGAAAATACAAGGTTATGGACTAGAATGGTAAATTTCCATTTCTGGATCTGAGGTAAGTTTGTACGTAAATAATTTATCGATTCTTTTTATTTTATTATATTTTTTTATCATATGAAATGTGGTTGCCTATAGAATGATTATTTGTTGTAAATTACAAATTGAAAAAGGGCTATGAATAAATTGTAACATGTTGGAAAGTGAGGAATTTCCCGATTGAGTCTTCGGAATAGAAATGATACGAATGATCTATTGTGAGGTCACGTGTGTAGTACTAAGTGCAAGCTACTATGTGTACCGGATTATTGGTCGTATGTGTAGTACTAAGTGCAGGCTACTATGCATACCCGATAACTTCGATCATGTGTGTAGTACTAAGTGCAGGCTACTACGTGTATTAGATGGTTAGGTCACGTGTGTAGTACTAAGTGCAGGCTACTACGTGTACCGGATAATTGGTCACATGTGTAGTACTAAGTGCAGGCTACTATGCGTACCAGATAGCTTTAGCTACAAGTGTTAAAATATGTGCAGGCAACTGAGTATCAGTTATTATTCCAAAGAGTTCAGCAGGAAAATCGATTAAGTAAAAATAAATGTGAACATGATTATAGATGAATAAGTGCAGGTATATGTTTAAGAAAATTTTGAGCAATATGCTCTATATTTGAGTGAACTTCGATAAGACAAAATGGATTAAGTGAAATTATGTAAGAGTGAATTTTAGTAGTAAAACAGTGTTAGATGGTAGTTGTTGTGTGACTTTGAAAATTCACCAAAAATTTTGTAAGTTGAATTAAATTTCAAATAAATGATGGAATTAAATATTAATGAGTCTATTTTTATATAAAAGAAACAGGGGGAGCAAAAGAGTAATATATTATGTGATATTATAATTTTTGTGAGATAGTGTTAGAATGGATTTGAGATCCCCTATTCTGACTTGGAAAAATTGTTAAAAACTGTAGAAAACTAGTTATGGGTTATAATTTATATGCTTAGAATCCTTAATGAGTCTATTTCAGGAGAAAGAGACAAGAACATTATCCAAGTTTCGTACTATGAGATAAATAAATTTTAGTTAATAAATGTTGAAGCTGTCTAACAACAAAACAGGGGAGAATTTGAATAATAAACTATACTTCTTGGCTGGACCAAAAATTCTGAACATTTTATGGTGAAAATATATATGAGTCTAGTTTCTGGGAAAATTTACAGATCTTAATTTTGAGTTCTGTAACTCTAGATATAAATGATTTAGTGACTATAACTTAAGAAAGTAGCTTAACCAGAACATGTGTAAATGTACAATTGGGTTAGTTTTACTATAGAAAGCATGTTAGTAAATTGCTTATTATTTTCATGTGAGCTTACTAAGCATAAAGCTTACCCCCTCTTTTCCATTTATTTTATTGTTCTTAGGTTAGCTCAGGGTTGGAGACCGTCAGAGGCAACATTACACTATCAAGCCAAGACCTTGAGAGTATAAACACATATGCTAGAATCATCAAGTGAGTGGCACGTATAGGGACCTAGTTTTATAACCTGTGTGTTATAGGCTTCAAAGGCCTATATAAGGGACGATATGCATGTGTTTAAGATGTTTTAATTTTGGAAAAAAATTTTGTGGCCCGATTTTGCATGTTGTAAATGTTTAAGTCCGGTAACGCCTCGAACCCTGTCTCGGGGTTTGATACGGGTGAGGGGTGTTACATTAGAAACGATTCGAGACTAAATAAAAACATTTGAAACATTGAGGAAAAAGATAGAAAATTTCACATTGCAGGGGTCACACGGCAAAGACACAAGCCCATATCTCAAGCTGTGTGACATTCGAAATAGGGGTAGACGGTTGTGCCCCAGCCCATGTCCGTAACTATCTGACTTCGGTCACACGACGAAGCCACATGCCCATGTGGCAGGCCGTGCAACCTTCGAAATGGCCTCACACACACGTGTGTCAGGTCGTGTGTTAGGACATGTAACTTTCCAAAATCAACCTTTAAAACCTAAAAAGGACACACAGCTGTGCCGAATGGCCATGTGTCACACACGGTTGAGATACACGCCCTTGTCTTATGTCGTGTGGCTAAGAAATAGGCCAAAATCAAGCCATTTCTTTCACCCAAATCAAGCATATACCTACAAGCCATTTGCACATATAACCAAGACCCTAAATTATGTCCAAAACATGCATAAAATGACCAAATCTCTATACCAAATATCCATACAACCAATATTCAAAAAGGCACCCCAATCATAATTCATCAAAATTATCTAAATGTGTGCATATTTATCAATTCACAACTAACTTATTCCCATACAAAACATACCATATTTGACCACACTTATACCACTACAATTAGCTCATAACTACCTCAAAGCATAACCCAATTTGGTTACAATATAAACTGTGACAGCCCAAAATTGACCCTAGCCGGGAAGTGGTTTCGGGACCGCTAAACCGAGTCACCGAAAGGTTTGAATGTGATGTTTATTGTCTAGAATATGTAATCATGAATGTGTAAAATTTCAAGCTTCGATTTAGTCGATTGCATGTGAATTTAGTCAATAGGACTTATATGAGAAAATTTTAAAATGTGATAGGTCAATGCATGAGGACCTATTAGTGCATGTGGAAGAAAAAGGGGACTTGCATGTCAAATTCCCCCTCCCTAATATGTAGTGGCCGGCCATGCTATAGGTGGAAACATGTCTCCAACATGTTATGCTAGTGATGCATGTTAAGAATAATAAAATAATAAGCATGGTGATTAAATAATGAAAGAAGGGTGATGGAGAAAAAAAAAAAAAAGTACATGGTCTCACCCCCCCCTTGTTGCCGTGAATGGAAGAAAGAAAACAAAAAAAAAAAGAGTTCATTCTTGAACATCCTTGGCCGAATAGAGGAAAGAAAGGAAGGGGAAAAAGGCTTGAGAAAAATCGGCTATGGTGGTGGTTAGACTAAGGTATGTTTGATGTTGTCTTTGAGATGCATGCATGTTTTAAATAGCCCATGTTTAAACTTTGAATCTTGTTGATAACATGAGCAATCGGTCATGAGAAAGTGTTCAAGGAAAAGGTTGTTGATGAAAGAAATTAATGTGTTAAGGGATTATATGAAACTTATTCATGTTTATATATGTTATATGCAACGAAAATGGTTGATGATTTTGGAGGTGATTAGCTTGAATCGGCCACGGTATATCCATAAACACGATCTATGCTTGTTATGTTACTCATGGTTAAAACAATTCGGCTAGGACATTCGGCCATGGATGGTTGTATTTCTTTGATGTTGTTTTTGATGCCTTAGGGCATTGAGAGTTGATTATAGATGAGGTGAGCTTCTTGATTTAAAAATTTGATGGATGTTAAGCTAATTGGGCAACCAAAGGTTCAATATTTTTGTTATGAGGTCATATGTGCATTCGGCCATGGTCTTTGCTTGAATATGAGAATTGTAATGTGATTTTCCTAAATTGTCTATGAATTTGGTTGTTGATTTCATGGTAATGGTATATTGAATCCATGAGAATTTAGTAAGGTTGCATTCGGCAACTTACTTGAAATTAAAAATCGATGTCTAAGCTTAGGTGATTTCGATGATGATATATGTGTGTATACATAAGTATATTTAGTTGATTCGGCTTTGGTAGTTGCATGAGATTATTAGCCGAATATACTAACATACATATACATGTGAGATTGGATTGTAAATATTTAGCAAGGTGGTTAAACTAGTTAAATTATTGATATAGCTCAAGGAGCTAAAGGAGGTGAATCGAGCAAAGGCAAAGAAAAGGTTATCGAGTAGCCGAGTTGGAACCGTCTTACCCAACACGAGGTAAGTCATTAAGCATGTAGTTGGTATTATTTCAATGGTCATAATGTTGTGTATTGATGCTGAATGGAATGAATAAATGTACATATATATATATGCATGTACGTATGTGATGATGAAATTGTTGAATGAAATAAATGAGGTGAGATGTAATGAGTTGTTGATCTCGGCACTAAATGTGCGGGATAACCATTTATGACCATGAGATTGGTGCTAAGTGCGCGGGATTAAATTGTACAGCACTAAGTGTGCGATTCTACTTTGTTGCACTAAGTGTGCGAAATGAATATGATGCACTAAGTGTGCGAATTGACCATGCGGCACTAAGTGTGCGGGTTTGACTATGTAGCACTAAGTGTGCGATTTGATTACGTGGCACTAAATGTGCGAGTTGATTATATAGCACTGAGTGTGCGGGCTCAATATACATTCGTGAATCATTATGGACACTATGTGTGCGACACTATTGAGCTGATCGCGGACAGCGGATCGGGTAAGTGTCTTGAGGACATGGCTAATATGTGCTATGCGTATACTTGGTGTTGAGCTCGGTAAGTTGAACCTATGTGACAACTATACTTGAAGTCACGTACATAAAAATTTATCGTAGGATGGGTGAAAGGCCGTTTTGTGGTTTGATTGTAACGAAAATAAATTGATTTATGAAAATGCTTCAATGTCCTATTGATGAGTATATGAATTGTGAAGGCATGAATTGATATGAAATTGAATCGGTAGGTTGGTGGAACTATGGTATGGTTCGGTATGGATGGAGTAAATTGTCTCATTCCATTTTATTCCTCTTGTGATAATGTTATTGATGTATAGTAGAGCATTGCTTATGACTTACTGAGTTATAAACTCACCCGGTGTTTCCTTGTCACCCATTATAGGTTGCTTGGACTCATCAATTTTTGCGGGGTCGGGCCGTCAACGAAGTCATCACACCAGATAGCTAGTTTTGGTACTTTCTTCTTAGTGTGCTTAGAAGATCATTTTGGCATGTATAAGCTAGTACGTTGTGTTTGAATTATGGCATGTAAACTTTAAGCCATGCGAAAATGGCACGAATGTTCGATTGAGTTGGATCGAGGGTAGGCATGAAATGGACCTAGTTACTTTCGTAACAGATGCTGGCAGCAGCAGTGTCATGAGATTGAAAAATCACTAAAAATAGTAGGAGTGGAATTAATTGATGAATAAATTATGTAATCGAAGCTCGATGAGTCTGTTTTCATGAGGAAGTAACGAAAAGATCATATGGGCAGTATATTAAGAGATAATCAGATTTTAGTGGGACAGGGCCAGAACGGTTTCTGGATTCCCTGCTCCAACTTTGGAAATTCATTATAAATTAACCAGAGATAATTAGGGGTCGTACCATATATGTGCAGATTCCTCTCTGAGTCTAGTTTCCATAGAAACAAACGGCAACAGTATTGAAGCCCCGTGCAGGGGGATATCCCAGTCGTAATGGGCAAAGGTCAGTGTAGTCGACCCCTGCAACTTGGGGAACTTTGACTAATAAACTGTACTAATTGGCCCAACCAAAAATTCTAGAAAAAAATACATAGATGGGCATATGAGTCTAGTTTCTGGGAAAAATTACGAAACTGATTTTCGAGTTACGAAACTCAAGATATGAATTTTAAAACGACTAGTACACAGATTGGGCAGTGTCTGGAAAATAAATTTTGTAAGAGGGTAAAGCCAGTCAACACCTCGTGTTCGACCCCGATGACGGTTTCGGGTTCGGGGTGTTACATAAACATACCAACACCTACCAAATCTAGTTATTCAAAACATACATCAACCTAGCCATATTAACATCAACCATTAAGGCATCGAAATACCATAAGTACCATAAATTCAAAGCAATATTACATGCCATAAACATCAACTAAACATTAGACACAAGTCCACCTATATATGCCATTATAACCATGACTAAAACATCAAAATCTACCGATATAATCTTTGGATAGTGTGATAGATCTCTGACGAGCTTCCAAACCGATTGAGCTTCCGATAATCTATAAAACATAGGAAAGAAACAATGTAAGCATATAATGCTTAGTAAGTTCGTAAATCATGAACATAGCTTACCATTTCAATGCAAAATCTTATAAAATAGGCATGAATCAATCCAACATAGCTTGGAACAAGCCTAAGCAACATCAACAACACAAATTAGCATTTAAACACATAACTTAAACCAAAATCATCACATGATAAGATAGATTCCATGAAAATATCACATTTGAATTCATACTTTCCATAAACATGGTTATACATACTTTGTTCAATATCAATTCTTACATTTCCATAAGTTCATAACATGGTCAATTTTAAGACTTACCATTCCTTCCCTTTACATGCTCGTTAAACCACTTAGATTAATATCAGATACATGGGAAGCTCACAAAAAGTGTGCTAACACATGGTCGAAACCATTCCTTTTCCTTTTCCTTTGCATCAATGTTTTCTCGAGCCATAAATGGGTTTGCTCACACAAGTTGACAGTTGGAATGTAGCTACACGATTCCACTTACACAAGTTGATGAGTATCCTCAAAAAATGTCATAACTCAACCATCGGTAAGACATTCAGGACCAACACCCAAAACATGGTAACCCTAATGACATGTCATTTGTATCCCATATATTCCTAAGGTTCAAATAGGGTTCGATAGTTGTCGTAACATGATATGGTAAATAGCATAATAGCATATAAATCAAATAACATTAAAATGTTATTTAAACATACAAACTTACCTTGATTTTAAAGATGTCGAAATAGAACCAACTAATCTGAGACTTTATCTTTTCCTCGATCTAGATTCGCACTAGGCTTATCTAAATAAGCAAATTCAATCTATTTAATAATTGTACTATTCAATTTAATCCAAAATTCACATTTTTGTAAAATTATAGTTTTGCCCTATTATTATAACTTCTTTACAGTTTAGTCCTTAAGCTCGCAAATTGAAATTCATGCAATTTCACCCACATCATGCTAGCCGGTTTGCCTAGGGACTCATATCAACCCACACAATTCACCAATTTACCATTTTATTATGAGATTTTACCATTTTCACAAATAAGTCCCTAAATGATAAATTTATCAAAAATAACTTTACAAAAGTTGTTTATTTAACAATAAGGATTCATAATCTTTGAACAAAATTCAATAACCATATAATAGCATTCATGGCAAACCATAATTCTTTAACAATTTTGCAAATTAGTCTTTGGGCTAGCTAGATTAAGCTACACGATCCCGAAAACATAAAAATCATTAAAAATGAGACATGATCATACTTACATGCATGCAAAGACTTGGATGAACCTTGAATAAGCTCAATTTTTAGTGGATGGAAGCATTTAAGAAGACAACATTTTGTTATTCTTTACTTTACTAACTTATATTTATTGAATTATACATATAACCTTTATTAATAACCTTAAAAATCACCTATTTAATGTCCATATAAGTGCACAAACAACAATAATGGCCTAACTACCATTTAAGTCCACTCATCTTAAAGATTCTGTAACACCCCTTACCTGAGTCTGAGGCCAGGACTGGGCACGAGGCATTACCATACTTAACCACATGCATACAATTATTTTCGAGTCACCAAGATTTGATCAAATTTAAAACTTTTTCTAACCTTGTTTAAAACTCCTTAATGTGGGCTTACGAGGCCTCAAGCTCTCATTGGAAACCATTCGAAACTACCTCGAATCCTTAAAATGACTTAATAAAAATGATTCTTGAAATAGGGCACATGCCCGTGTGGTCATTATAACATGGCTGTGCTGATGGCCTGTGTGACACACACGACCTAGGCATCTAGGGACACGCTCATGTCCCATACCCGTGTGAATTAAATTCTAAATTCGAACCTACAGGGGTTTTCACACGGCCTGACACACGTCCGTGTCTAAAAATCTTTACATTCTGTTTCTGACATCGGCAATCCTTAAGGGTCACAAGGCCAAGGCACACGCCCGTGTGCTAGGCCATGTTCTTCACACGGCTGAGATACACGACCGTGTCTCTGGCCGTGTGTTTATTACCATGCATACTGACTTGAAATTTTTACATGCAAGGGACACACGGCTGAACAACACGCCCATGGGGCTGGCCGTGTGTGTGCATCTACCCATGTGGTCAACATAGGGCTATTTACCAAGCCCTTTGCTACCCTAAAACACAAAATAAAAACATTCAACATGCTAAAAAGATCATCATAATATGATTCCTCAATCCAACAACCACATCTACGGCCTTTACACATTTCATATTTACTAAAACAACCAACAAATTACCCATTCATGAAATAACTTCTTGTATTTATATAACAACTTTCAATTTTAGCCATATCCATGGCTTTATACAAAATGAATCAAAATGCTAAAGTAATCTAACACATTTGGCCAAATAATAATGACACAAAATTCTAAAGTCAGGGTCCTATACATGCCATAATCAAAATAAATAAATCTAACGATACCAAGTGCTTTGATTGATAGTGTGATCGATGCCTCTGACGTCCGTTGATCCACGAACTAACTAGGCGGTACTATAAGAAAATGGAAAGAAATAGAGTAAGCATAAAGCTTAGTAAGTTCAATGCAATAAATATAACAACAACTGTACCATTTATTATCATGCTCATAGTACTTAAGTAGGCATAAGCGCAACTTACTCATCACTAGCCAATACATTTCACATAGCATATATTGAGCTCACATCTTATACATTTCAAATATGTACCTGTACCACTCACAACATGGTTATACTTTCCTTGTTTAACTTAAACTGTGACTCTCACCGTTGAACCATTTGGAATGCTATTGGATATTTATTAAGCCTCAAACATAGGGTGTAATGCCGATGCCATGTCCCAGACATGGTCTTACACTGGCTCATCCAACAAGTCGATGTCATGTCCCAGACATGGTTTTACACTGACTATCAAAATCAAGCCCGACGCCATGTCCCAAACATGGTCTTACACTAGCTCTCACATCTCCGTGCCGATGCCATGTCCCAGACATGGTCTTTCACTAACACATCTCGTAGCTGATGCATGTCCCACACACATCATACACTGGCTTACATCTCGAGGCCAATGCATGTCCCAAACATGTCTTACACTAGCTCTCGTCTTAATGCCAAAACCATGTACCAAACATGGTCTTACTGTAACAGCCTGATTTTCAGCCTAGTCGAAACAATGGTTTCGAAACCACTATTCTGGGGCTAGAGAAATTATTTTTAATGTTATTTTATGTGTTTTAGCAGGATTATATGAGTGCATGAAAATTTTGGTGAAATAATTTTAGAGATTTCATGCTTAATTGCGAAAAATGACTAAATTGCATAAAGGGCAAAAGTTTTGTTTTGCTAGCTAAATATGTTAAATAGTTAGAGAACCAAAATTTGGGGTGTTTAAAGTGCAAATAGACCCTAAATAGGGTGCTTGGCCAGCCATAGAGAGAAAAAGTTTGAAAAGTCAAAGTTTGTGGGTATTAGGTAGTTTATTTGGCATTAAAATAAAACAAAAAGAAAAAAAGATATCATCTTTTCATCTTTCTTCCTTCCCCCACCGAAAATACCAGAAAAATAGGGGTTTTGAAAGCTCAAAATTTTAGCAACTTCCTGTGACAGCCCTAAATTGACCCTAGTCGGAAAGTGGTTTCGGGACCATGAAACCGAGTCATAAAAATAATTAACAGTCATATTTGATGCTTATTATATGTGAATATGAATGTGTGAAAGTTTCATACTTTAATTTGGTCAGTATATATGAAATTTATTAGTAGGGACTTATGTGAGACAATTGTGAAATGTGTTAGACTAATGTAAAAGTGATCTAATACTGCACGATGTCAAAAAAAGTGTACTTGCATGTCAAATTAGCCAAATTTTGGATAGTGGCCGGCCATGGTATGGGTTATTAATGATAATATGTATTTTTCTAGTAACATTTTTTGTTTACAAAATGAATTAAGGAATTAAGAATAATAAAATATGAGGTGAGTGGGAGGAGAAACCAAAGTTGTTTCATCCTTGCTCCTCCATTGCCGTAACTTGAGGGAGGAAGAAGAAAGGAATTCTCTTGTTTCATGTTCGGCTTGGATGATGTTTAGGAAGAGGTAAGTACTTTGAAATTCTTGGAAATTTATGTATAAATAAGGTGATTAGTTCAAGTTCTATTCATTCCATGGATTAAGTTTTGGTTGTTTGGAGGTTTGATATTCGGCCAAGTAGTTTGAAGCTCTTAGTACATATATTTTTTTTCTTGAAGGTTGAAATTGGTTTGTTCATAGGGAGGTGCCGAATATGGTCATTGAAGGGTCTTAATGAACAATAGGTGTGGCTTGGGTTTATAACATTCGGTTAAGGAATTTTGTGTGCTAGCAAGTTTGGTTTAATATATAGATGTAAATCACCTTGTATTTGATAATTTGAAGAGTAGGAAATGGCAAATTAAAATGATGTTGGGTAAATTTTTAGTTTAGTTGTGCTTAAGCATTCGGCATTAATATTTGATATTGGCTATGAAAGTATGAAAGATTAGAGATTATTTTTTTAAAAATGAATTATGACATTAATATGAACAAGATAGAAAATCGGTTATAGATGTGATTGAGTGATTCGGTCATTGATGGGCATTATTGTAACCTAATTGTAGATTGCTACTTTTAATTTCGACATGGAATTTGTATATATAAGCTAAGTTGAGCGGTTAGGGCCGAATGAGGTATATAAGATATTAAAGCATGCTAGAATTATACATTAGTGAAAATGTGTGATTGTACTAAATTCTCTACTTGAATTCGGTTAGGTATAGTCATGGTATGAGCTCATTAGGGATACTACCTTATAAGTGAATGTAGCTTTAGTTAACTTTATGTGTTATGCGTGTGTTAAAATAATTAATGATTTGGATGTTATTATAGGTATTTATGCTAAAGATTTTTCGGCTATGTTTTGTACCCATGTGATGACTCTAATGTCTAATATATATGGGAGTTATTTCGGCTAAAAATATATATATAATTAGGTATATGGTTGGTTTCATTATTAAAAATAAGGGTTAAGTACCTTGAATTTCTCTTTGATGTTCAAAATGATTAAATCAATTTATTTGTTAAATTAAGCTCAAGAGCAAAGGGGAACTAAATCTGATAAAGGAAAGGAGAAAGCAATCGAGTAGCCTATCTGTAACTATCGAAAAATACCGAGGTAAGTCTTTGAGTAACGGAACTTAGCTTATGATTTTATGGGTATCATATAAAAGCATAGTAGATAAGTTGTGATCTTATGGTTCTATATAAATTACATAGTGAAACAAATGATTTTTATTTTATATGACTTGGAGCTGAATGGTTAAAGAATTCATGTGGAATAACGAAATGAAATCGTATTATGTGTATGTAGCTATTGAGCCGTAAGAGTAAGGGTTGATAAGCATGTTGAACTTGTTTTCTAGCAATGCAATGGAAATGCTAATAGGTTATGATATATATATATGTGCACAGCATTCGTGCGGGTTATTATAACCGGGTTAAGTCCCGAAGGCATTCGTGAAGGTTATTATAATCGGGCTAAGTCCCGAAGGCATTCGTACGGGTTATTATAACCGGGCTAAGTCCCGAAGGCATTCGTGCGAGTTATTATTACCGGGTTAAGTCCCAAAGGCATTCGTGCTGGTTGTTACATCCGAGCCAAATTCCGAAAGTATTTATGTTTGGAAAGGTGCGATTCTGTCGTAATAATTCCGGTTAATGTGCTCATAATCCCTAATATGACCAGGTATGGTTCGTATATACATTAGAAAATTTTGGTACAGTATAAGTTGTGATTATGAAATCGAATGAGGTTCTCCCGACCATTCCTTATGGTTATATGAAGTTTATAGCTCACTCGAGTTACATGAAATTGATTCAAATGAAATTTAGTTAAGTCTGATTTCGAATGTGTAAACATATTGATAGAAGTGTAAATTAAAATGAATATGTGATCTTGTGTATAGACATTTATTTATCCTTATGAATGCTATTTCTTTTGTGTTTTTGTTTCAAATGATTTCCTTACTTATAAGCTTACTAAGCATCGAAACGCTTACTCTGTTGCTTAAATTCTTTGTATTATAGATTTTTTTCGTCAGCTATCGGACTCGGAAGTGTCAAAGTCGAAGTTATCCACACTATCTAAGCCCCTTTTTGGTACTCTTTCATTTGAACTTTGATAATGGCATGTATAGGACTGACCTTTGTTGTTAATTAAGTATCTTTTGGTAATGTATATTCGAATAGCCATGTGAAAATGGCTTGTATATTTTGAGTATGGCATTATAATCATTTTGTATATATATGGTCTTATGATATGGTTATTGAGTGGTATGGAAATGCTTGATAATGATTAGCCATTGGAATGGCTAATCATGATCATTATTAGTGCTATGTATGTCAAATTGCTAGCTAATCCATGGAAACCATGAAATAGGTAAAATTTACCACAAAATATTCTTTAGACAGCAGTAGTGAAGTGAGTCTGAAAAATCACTAAAAATAGTAGAAATGGAATTAAATAATGAATAAGTTATGGAATCGAAGCTTGATGAGTCTATTTTCATATGGAAGAAGCAAAATAGATATATGAGCTATATTTTATGAGATGTTTAAATTTTTATGAAACAGGGCCAGAACGATTTCTCGATCCCCTGTTATAACTTTGAAAATTCACCATAAATTTTACAAAGATAATTATAAGTCATGATTTATATGAAAAGATTCATTATTGAGTATATCTTTATTAGAGACAAATGGCATAGTCATTGAAGCTCTGTACAGGGAGATATCTGATTCGTAATACACAGAGGTCAGAGTAGTTGAACCCCGAAACAGGGGAGACTTTAACTAATAAACTGTACTAATTGGCCTGACCAAAAATTCTATAAAAAAATTTGTAGATAGATATATGAGTCTAGTTTCATGAAAAATTTACAGAATTGAATTTCGAGTTCTAGAACTCGAGATATGATTTTTAAAGTGACTGTGATGCAGTTAGCCAGCTAGTCTGGAAAATTTAAAAATGAATTGTGCGAGCTGTGTAAGTAATGAAGTAAGTCCGTTAACACCTCATGTTCGACTCTGGCAACGGTCTCGGGTACGGGGTGTTACACTTCCATCCCTTGCAAGTAAGTGATTTTGATGATCATTTTTGTTGATTTTTGTGTTTTTGGGACCCATGTAGCATGAGCTAGCTAATGGGGGGATTATTTTGCAAAATGGTTGAAAATCTAAGGTTTTTCCATGTGAATCTTTATGTTGTTTTCTAAATTTTTATGGAAGAAAATGAGTCATGGTTGTGTAATAAACAACTTTTGTGAAGGGATTTTCATTAAAACACCTAAAATGGACCATTTTGTAAAGATGGCAAAATGAGTGATAAGTATGAGTAATAATGAGAATTGTGGGCTGCTCCTAGTATAAAAAGAATTCAGTTAGGCTTGGGTAGTGAGGAAATTCTATAAAAATCGATTTACGCGCCTAGGGGTAAAATCATAAATTTGTGAAAGTTTAGAGGCAAAATGGTCATTTTGGAAAAATATAAATTATGGAATGTATTGGTTAATATGATGATTAAAATTGTGTATTTTATCATTGTAGATAAATAAAACCGGGATTCGAGCTTAAATCAGAAAGCATTAGGTTATGGACTAAAATGGAATAATTGGCCGAAATTTTCCTTTGAGGTAAATTCATGTGATAATAATAATGCAATGTTATAATTGAATATTTTTTATGAAGATTCGACAAGTAAGTACATAAGAAAATAATGTGATGTTATAGCATATTTTAATGCTTTGATAATATGTACATTTAAATGTTTTATTACTATCATGAAAGTATGAAATGTATGATGGAAGAGTAAATGACACTATGAGCAAGTGCGTCGACATTGAGTTAGACAAGAAACCCCATTTGAGCCTCAGGAATAGTATAGGATACACGGGATATGTCATGAGAAATAATGTGGTCTGAACTCATGGGTTGTGTCTGAGTTCATGAGATAAGTCATTTATGTAATGTGGGTCTGGGTGCTGACTATGTGATCAGACCCATGAGTAACTCGCTAAGTGAGCATATCATGTTAATGCTTTGGGGTCTGGGTGCTGACTTTGTGTACAGACTCTTGAGTAGCTCAAATGCGAGCATTACATAATATGTGGTAGCCTTCGCTACATACATTACATGCTATAAGTTGGTTCTAGCTAGTATATGGCACTATGTGCAAGTTTCTATGTATCCATTAGTGTTCCTACTGTTCAACGGGTAATTTAATTAAGGATTTGATGATGGTCCCAATGAGGTATGTCATTGGTGAGAACGAACTTGACTTATGTTACGAATGAGTACAGGTATGTACAAAAACTCAATTGAATATGAAATCCACGAATGGTAAGTCCATGAGTATTGTGAAATGATGTTGTGTTAAGTT
This sequence comes from Gossypium hirsutum, assembly GCF_007990345.1. Taxonomy (NCBI): domain Eukaryota; kingdom Viridiplantae; phylum Streptophyta; class Magnoliopsida; order Malvales; family Malvaceae; genus Gossypium; species Gossypium hirsutum. The sequence goes on from NC_053435.1 coordinate 52,562,331, forward strand.
GGTGAACTAAGATATATGTTTATAAAAGCATAGGTTTCTAATTTAAAGGAAATGAAGGTGTGATGAACTTAGTCATCATCATTTTTGTACTAAAACTGTTTTGGATAGTAGCTGTAGTCCAACTTTGAAAATTCACCAAAAATTATGAAACTTGAATTTGAGGCTGCATAAAATATGAATTTAAAGCTTATTGAGTCTAGTTTCAGATAGAAGAAACGATGTAAGAAAATTAATATTAGATTATGATATATTTAAATTAATGTATGGTTTGAGAAAATCATTGAAAATTGTAAAAAAATATTTATGGGCTATAATTTATATACTTAAAATCCTTTGTGAGTTTATTTTCAATAGAAATAGATAGAAATGTCATCCATGTCCCGTATTATGAGATAATTAATTTTTAGTGAAGAGGAGTCGGAACTATTAGACAACAAAAAGGGGGTTAACTTTAAAGAATAAACTGTACTTATTGGATAGACTAAAAATTCTGAATATTTTATAGTAAGAAGATATGTGAGTCTAGTTTCAGGGAAAATTAGCAGATCTTAAGTTGGAGTTATGTAGCTCTAAATATAAATAAGTTAGAAACTACGACTTGAGAAAAACAGCACGACTAGAAAATAAGCAAAAGTGTAATTATAGTCGTTTTACCTTGAGAAGCATGTTGGCATAGTGCTTATTATTTTCATATGGACTTACTAAGTGTAAAGCATACTCCCTCCCTTTTTATTTCTTTAGTGTTGTCAGGTCGGTGGGGTTGGAGAGCATCGAAGGCAGCAACACACTATCAAGCTATTACCGTTGGGGTATACATAAACTTTAGGTGTATTTGAGTGAGTGGCATGTATAGGGACTTAGTTATTATGATGTGTATTCTTCTGATTTGGTCAAGATGTTGGCTTAAATTGATTCGTTGTGTTTAGCCATGAGACGTGGCTTACGAGGGTTATGGCTTGTAAGCTTATTTATCCAAGCTATGTATTGATGCCTTGCGATGTGGTCATATGATTATATTTGTTTGATATGAATGGTTATTATTATGGTATGTATGCTAGATGAATGTCTGATGACCAAATGAAGTGGTCATAATTAGAGAATAAATGTGTGATATGGCAATAAGTTAATAATGCTGGAAAACAAAATTTGTGTGGAATGACTTAGGCAGGCATGTCATTTGTGCATGTGAAATAATGTTATGCAGGGTTTAAATGTGTAAGTGATAATCAAAATGACATCTTCAATTGATTGTAAATTTGTGTGTTTACACTTGGTATAAAATGAGTAAATAAAACACATGTATGATGACATATGAATGTTACAATTGAGTCTTAATGGAGGATGTTTAATCATTTACTTTATGCTACATAATTTGTGTCTATAATGTATTTAAATATGTGAGGTATTAATGGTAACAAAAAGGCTTGGAAAATAGCCTAAGCCTGGCCGTGTGGTTCAATTTGTTTTACGGACGTCATAAACAGAGAGTTACATGGCCTAAGGACACGGGCGTGTTGAAGACACACAGGCATGTCCCTGCGTCCACACGGGTGTGGGACCCTATTTCATTAGTATTTTCTAAGTTTTCCTAAAACTTTCTAAAGTTCTCGATTTAGTCCCAAACCGCCTTTAATGCATGTTTAGAGCCTCGGTAGCTCGTGTAAGGGACATTATGCATGTGATTGAATATTTTTAATTTAAATGAAATTTTATGGCCCGATTTTAAGAAATTGTGTACGTTTAAGTCTGGTAACGCCTCGAACCCTATCCCAACATCGGATACAAGTTAGGGGTGTTAGTGGTATCAGATCTATGGCTTAGTCGTTTCTCGGGCTAACCTAGCATGCATGAGAGTCTAGCTATATATGCCACCAATCTATGATAGTGTGATGTCTCCTGACGCGATTGAGAATTATCTTGTTTAGACAAACATACTCTCCAACCAAGCTGCGCCGACCATGGTCAGCATGAAGCCACAGTATTTGGGTGAAGTACAATTATGATGAGCCTAAACTCAGGAAAGTATGAATAAAAGTCCTTGATATACACGTGATAACATGTGAGATGAAAGTTCATGTTACGATGAGTACTTATGCTTGTGTGATGTTCCTATGATATTGTGCACTTGACTTGTTTGATTAAGTGATTGTAATGAACAGAAATTCATAAAGGTATGAATAAAGGTTTACAATATTATGTTATGGATAAAAATGTCATTATCTCGATTTGATGTTGAATGTTGATGAATTTCAATAATATCTTTAAATGAGATAAAGGAATACATTGTTATAAGCTTATCCATGTTTAGTTGAAAGTACTATGACATATATGACCGATTTACTCTAGTCAATGTATGTATTTGAGTAACTCGTCCACCTTATTGATGGAACGAATGTTCGTGTATACTTGTTTGGACAACTATAATGGGCAAAGTCGTATAGCTTAAGTAAATATGATAAATTGATTGAATTAAGTTACGTGATTGTAATGATATATATATATATGATGATGTACAAGATGAAAGTTTAGATTGTGATATGCTTATTCATGTTTGTTTGACACCTATGTGATGTCATGTGTATGACTTGTTTGAGCAAATGAAGACGATAAGTAAAGTTGTTCGGAATCCATAGAATGCATGCATAAATACACTTGTTTAGATAAGATAACTAAAAAGTTCATGTCATACGAACGTGAATAATAATTTTCTTGAAGTGAATGATATACTTGTGAAAATGTTACTTTGATAAGGAACTAGTGTTATATGTATATGAGTATGAGAATCAAGTTAGAGACCTTATGACCTCACCCTCTTACCAGAGTGGTACTTTGTAAAGGAATTTCATGAGATTCGTATTAAATAAGTTCATAAGTATTAGACCTAAGAGTTCAACTATAGAATGATTATGAATATGATTAGAGATTGAGATGGGTTAATGAATAGAGGCAAAATTAGAATGGTATCAGACTGATCTAAAGAATCTCTTGGATTATGCGATATCACAGTTGGTGAAGAAGTTAGCTTCGGTGAATCGATCTATTTAGAAATAGTTGAAGGAATAATATTTAAAAGATAAGATATCTGAGCATGGCCATTATAATTGAACAGATTTTGGCAGTCTCTTCTAGGGCATTCTATGTGAATATTTATTCTTAGAGGTATTCCTGTGGCTATCTATCCTCTAATGAAATTTTATTGTATGGGAATGTTTTCTAATCATGATGTATAAACAAAGGTATTGATAACCTGATTAGTTCATAATCAGCACTGCTCTATTTCTCTTTGGCATTCTATTATATTTCATCTATTGGAACTTTATAAGAAAATACACATGATGTTATAATTCTGTTTCTTCTAATCGATGTTCGGTTAGATACATATATGGGAAGGTATATTATCCTTAATGCATTTGAAATGGTCTTTGATTAGCATGATAAGTGAACTTTGAATGATTACATGTTGAATCATTCTATTAACTATAAGAGAGGATTTCTTGAAATGTCATTTATTAGTGATTAAGACCGACTCGGTGGTTCAATCGATATTGGTTATTGTTTGAAAGGCTAAACGAGGTTTTCATGTCCAGTAATAAAATTTCATTTCTTTACGGGTAAAAGACGGATAGTCTAAATGAAAAGTGTATATCCACTAGCAGACTTTGATATGATTTATAGTTGCTATAAATGATAAAGTTATCACCTTGTGAAAGTTGAACAGACTATTTCATGTTAGTAAATTTTAGAACATACGAGAACATTGTTAATCAGAACATTAGACTTGGTTTAGCCTAAATTGGAAAAGAGATTCTTGATTAGTTCTGTGATGTGTCGTTAAACAGATTGTGATATGTTTTGGGATAAAAGACAATGTGATAGCTTAATGTATCCGCTGTCATAGAAAGATTTGAGTTTGAGATAGCGTAGATGATCTAAGATTGTTGTTGTATGATCTTTGAGAAAAGGAAAATGTGGTTACAAGTGCTTGAGTAGAAAATCCAAAGCTAATACAGAAGGTCACAAGAAAACTCAAAAGAGTAATGTATTGGTGTTCAAGTTTGGAACTCGACATTTTTTATCTTTTTACTTGAATAAATGAAATGTTATCAGGATTAGAGTTGAATATCAGGTAATGTCAGAATGATTTTCGCCAGTGGTGGTAATGGAATGGAAATGAGAATGAGATTACTATAGATTTCATATCAGGATTATTCCTATCTTTGAAAGAGAAAGATGTTATGTAACTTGTTGTTGAGTAATGGATGAATCTGCAAATCATGTATGTATGTACTATATTTCTATTCATCAGACTTATGGAATTAAGTATCTTTGAAATTGTTGAATTTCTTAAAATGCTAGTTTTTGTTAATCGGATTGAGATCCGGGATTTATATCGTGAATTATTGAAAAAAATAAAATAAAGCTAAATGAAGCTCTAAATTTTAATGGCGACCAGAGGTTGAATTAGTAAACTATCAGGCTGTATAAAATGATAGAGAACTTAAAGCCATGATGATAGGGCTGGCTGTGCCATTTGGAACCCGAAAGGATTCAAGTATGATGTGTATATATATTTCTATGACGGTATGGGTTCGACCCTTATATACATGAATTTTCTTATAGAAGTTGAGATTCGGTTAATGTGTCGTATAACACAGAATTGTTCATGACTGTAGTATGAGAAATTAAAGAGCTAAGTATTAAGCATAGCCTGAGTAATAGTTCTTCAGCAATGATTATGAGATAGGGGAGCTTATGTGATAACTAAACCACTTTTTTGGTAAGATTTTCTGGGATGAAAATCCCTAAAGGGGGGAAGAATTGTAACAGCCTGATTTTGGGTCTAGTCAGAACAGTGGTTTCGAAACCACTATTCCAAGGCCGGAGAATTTTTTTTTAATGTTAATTTATGTGTTGTAGCAGGATTATATGAGTGCATGAAAATTTTGGTGAAATAATTTTAGAAATTTCATGCTTAATTGCGAAAAAGGACTAAATCGCATAAAGGGAAAAAGTTTTGTTTTGCTAGCTAAAAATGTTAAATAGCTAAAGAACCAAAATTTAGGGTGTTTAAAGTGCAAATAGACCCTAAATAGGGTGCTTGGCTGGCGATAGAGAGAAAGAGTTTGAAAAGTCAAAGTATGTGGGTATTAGGTAGCTTATTTGGCATTAAAATCAAACAAAAAGAAAAAAAATGTCATCTTTTCATCTTTCTTCCTTCTCCCACCGAAAATACTAGGAAAATAGGGGTTTTGAAAGCTCAAAATTTCAGCAATTTCCATCCCTTGCAAGTAAGTGATTTTGATGATCATTTTTGTTGATTTTTGTGTTTTTGGGACCCTTGTAGCATGAGCTAACTAATGGGGAGATTATTTTGCAAAATGGTTGAAAGTCTAGGGTTTTTCCATGTGATTATTTATGTTGTTTGCTGAATTTTTAAGGAAGAAAATGAGTCATGGTTGTGTACTGAACAACTTTTGTGAAAGGATTTTCATGAAAACAGCTAAATTGACCATTTTGTAAAGATGGCAAAATGAGTGATAAGTATGAGTAATAATGAGAATTGTGGGATGCTCCTAGTATAAAAGGAATTCGGATAGGCTTGGGTACTGAGGAAATTCGATAAAAATCAATTTACGAGCCTAGGGGTAAAATTGTAAATTTGTGAAAGTCTAGGGGCAAATGGTCATTTTGCCAAAGTATTAATTATTCAATGTATTGGTTAATATGATGATTAAAATAGTGAATTTTATCATTACAGATCAAGAAAATTGGCATTCGAGCTTAAATCAGAAAGCACGAGGTTATGGACTAAAATGGAATAATTGGCTGAAATTTTCCCTTGAGGTAAGTTCCTGTGATAATAATAATGCAATGTTATAATTGAATATTAAATGCTTTATTGTTATTATTATATAAATTGTATGATTGATTATACGGATATTTTTTATGAAGATTCAACAAGTAAGTACATAAGCAAATAATGTGATGTTGTAGCATATTTTAATGCTTTTATAATACATACATTTAAATGTTTTATTGCAATCATGAAAGTATGAAATGTATGATGGAAGAGTAAATAACATTATGAGCAAGTGCATCGACATTGAGTTAAACAAGAAACCCCGTTTGAACCTCAGGAATAGTATAGGATACACGGGATATGTCATGAGAAATAATGTGGTCTGAACTCATGGGTTGTGTCTGAGTTCATGAGATAAGTGATATATGTAATGTGGGTCCGAGTGCTAACTATGTGATCAAGCCCATGAGTGACTCACTGAGCGAGCATATCATGTTAATGCTTTAGGGTCCAGGTGCTGACTTTGTGTACAGACCCATTAGTAGTTCAAATACGAGCATTACATAATATGTGGTTGCTTTAGCTACATATGTCACGCACTATGAGTTGGTTCTAGTTGCGTATATGGCACTATGTGCAAGTTTTCGTGTATCCATTAGTGTTTCTAGTGTTCAATGGGTAATACAAGGAAGGATTTGATGATGGTCCCAATGAGGTATGCCATTAGTGAGAACGAACTTTAGTTATGTTACGAATGAGTACAGGTATGTACGAAAACTCAATTGAATATGAAATCCACGAATGGTAAGTCCATAAGTGTTGTGAAATGATGTTAGGTTAATTTGGTGGACTAAGATATATGTTTATAAATGCATAGGTTTCTAATTTAAAAGAAATGAAGGTGTGATGAACTTAGTCATCATCATTTTTGTACTAAAATTGTTTTGGACAGTAGCTGTAGTCCAATTTTGAAAATTCACAAAAAATTGTGAACATTGAATTTGAGGCTGAATAAAATATGAATTTAACGCTTATTGAGTATAGTTTCAGATAGAAGAAACGGTGTAAGAAAATGAATATTAGATTATGAGATATTTATATTATTGTGAGATAGAGTGAGAATGGTTTCAAAATCCCCTATTATGATTTGAGAAACTCATTTAAAATTGTAAAAAAAATATTTATGGGCTATAATTTATATGCTTAAAATCCTTAGTGAGTCTATTTTCAAGAGAAATAGAGGAAAACATCATCTGAGTACCGTATTATGAGATAATTAATTTTTAGTGAAAAGGGGTCGGAATTGTCAGACATCAAAAAAGGGGTAACTTTAAAGGATCAACTATACTTATTGGATAGACTAAAAATTCTGAATATTTTATTGTAAGATGATATGTGAGTCTAATTTTAAGGAAACTTAGAGAATCTTAAGTTGGAGTTCTGTATCTCTAGATATAAATAAATTAGCAACTATGACTCGAGAAAAATAGCACGACCAGAAAATAAGCAAAAGTGTAATTATAGTCATTTTACCTTGATAAGCATGTTGGCATATTGCTTATTATTTTCATATGGACTTACTAAGTGTAAAGCTTACTCCCTCCCTTTTTATTTCTTTAGTGTTTTTAGGTCGGTGGGGTAGGAGAGCGTCGGAGGCAGCAACACACTATCAAGCTAATACCGTTGGGGTATTGATAAACCCTAGGTGTATTTGAGTGAGTGGCATGTATAGAGACTTATTTATTATGATGTGTATTCTTCTGATTTGGTCAAGATGTTGGCTTAAAATGATTCGCTGTGTTTAGCCATGAGACGTGGTTTACAAGGGTGATGGCTTGTAAGCCTATTTATCCAAGCTATGTATTGATGCCTTGTGATATGGTCATGTGATTATATTTGTTTGATATGAATGGTTAGTGTTACAGTATGTATGCTGGATGAATGTCTGATGACCAAACGAATTGGTCATAATCAAATAATAAAAGTGTGAAATGGCAATAAGTCAATAATGCTGGAAAACAAAATTGGTGTGGAATGACTTAAGCAGGCATGCCATTTGTGAATGTGAAATAATGTCATAAAGAGCATAAATGTGTAAGTGATAATCAAAATGACATGTTCAATTGATTGTAAATTTGTCTGTTTAGACTTGGTATAAAATGAGTAAGCAAAACACATGTATGATGACATATGAATGTTACAATTGAGTCTTAATGGAGGATGTTTAATCATTTACTTGATGCTACATAATTTGTGTCTATAATATATTTAAGTATGTGAGGTACTAATGGTAACAAAAAGGCTTGGAAAATAGCCTAAGTGCTAGCCACATGGGCAGAGACACAACCATATGTCTCAAACGTGTGGAGGACATGGCCTAGCACACGAGCGTGTGGCCTGGCCGTGTGGTTCAATTCGTTTTGCTGACGTCATAAACAAAGAGTTACACAGCCTGAGGACACGGGCATGTCCCTATGTCCACACGGGCGTGTGACCCTGTTTCATGAAAATTTTTCTAAGTTTTCCTAAAACTTTCAAAAGTTCTCGGTTTAGTCTCAAACCGCCTTTAATGCATGTTTAGAGCCTCGGTAGCTCGTGTAAGGGACATTATGCATGTGATTGAATGTTTTTGATAAACCGTAATTCATACATATTTTTATCCCATGTTTAGCACATTTTATGGACGATTTTTCCTTAAAATTGGTTAATTCGATGCTCCTAATGCCTCAATTTCATGTTTTATACTTAGGTGAGCATAGGAGAGTGAAAGGAACGAGAAACGAGCAAAGAAAATGGGCCAATGTACGAAATCAGCACGGCTTGGACCTCCTCACACGGGCAAACCACATGACCGTGTCAATTTGGTAGAATCGAAGCACAACTCACACGGGTAGACCACACGTCCGTGCCTATTTAACAGGCTTGACCACGGCCTTAAGCAATCGCACACGGGCATGTTCTTGCCAAGCCCAAGTTTAGTCTAATTCAAAAAAGGCCAATTTTGAGGGTTCTTAGGCATTCTAAAGCCTATAAATACACCCTAGAGGAGGAGGAAAATGGGATACACAGAAAAGGAAGCAGGTAACTGCTCAAGGAAAGCCGATTGATCCATCTCAGAAGCTGGATTCATCATCAAGACTGAAGATCTCCCCTCAATTGCCCTTCAGGAGTTTTGGATTTTTTTTTATGTTTTGTATTCATTATTCTTCTGAGATGTTTACCTTTTTAGTTATGAACTAAAACCCTAAATACCTAAGGGGAATGAAACTTAAGACAGACCTTGTTATTATTATCAGAATTGTATGATAAATATTTGACTTGTTCTTAATTATGTGTTCTTAATTCTTATTTTGATATTCCAGGATATTGATTCAAGTAAGCTCTTATTCAGAGGAGGAATAGACCCTGTCTAAGAGTACATTTGTCATAATTAATCAGAGTTGGTTGCGTGCTTAGAGATAGGGTGACAAGATTTTACCGGATTAGGGTGAAACCTAATAACGGGATCCATAGATCGAGTTAATGCAACCCTAGGGAGTTAATTAGAAAGAGATTTCAATTATTCAACCTAGGGTTAGACGTTGTTAGTCTTGAGAGAGATAATAATACAACTTAGGGATTTCTATGGATCAAGTCAAATGAATAAATCGTCCGATTCAGAGTCAAATAACAAGTGAAGTCTAGGTGGATTTTTCCTTAGGTATTGTCTCAATCAATCGAGTTTTCCAAAAGTAATTCCCCATTTCTATTTTCTGTGAATTCTTAGTTTAGTTAATTAGTTAGTTAAAACAAACCCTATTATTCTTAGGCTAGATAATAAAAAGACAGTCATTATTAGTACTTTTAGTTCCTTTGGGTTTGACAATCCGGTTTTGCTAAAGCTATACTACTGTTCGATAGGTACACTTGCCTTCATCGTGATAATAGTTTGTTTCAAGAATGATTCATTATAAATATTTAAAACCTGTCACGAATATCACGTATCAAGTTTTAGGAACACTCGATTTTTATTACTTTAGCCATTTACTTTTACTGCGATTTAAATTTTATTCTAATTTTTATTACTAATTCTTCTTTTTCCCTTTTTCTGGTAGGTTCTTATAGTTTATGACTAGAAGAAACCCGTCAGGGCAATTACTTTTTGACAATGAGATCGATCTCACAATTCGCAAAAACCTAATAGAAATAAGGCGAAGCTTAAGATACATAGAGAACGAGCAAGAGGACGATATTCAAACCACAACCAAGGAGATGGGTGAAAACCAAGAAAATCTGCTACCTACTACAATTGCTGTTCATCAAAATCCTGCTCCACGCACTATGTATGATTATGCTAAACCTAATTTAATAAGAACTGAGTCAAGTATACTTAGACCTGCTATTGCTACAAATAATTTTGAACTGAAACCAAACACAATTCAAATGATACAATAGTTTGTTCAGTTTGATGGTTTGCAGGACGAGGATCCTAACACTCACTTGGCAAATTTCCTAGAATTTTGCGATACCTTCAAAATTAATGGCATTTCTGATGATGCCATTCACCTTTGGTTGTTTCCCTTTTCGTTAAGAAATAAGGCTAAACAATTGTTGAACTTGTTACCACGAGGGTCAATCACTACTTGGGAACAAATGACCGAAATTTTTTTATTAAAATATTTTCCACCGGCTAAAACAACAAAATTACATAATGATATCTCTTCTTTTGTGCAGATGGATTTAGAAACACTCTACGATGCATGGGAGAGATATAATGACCTTTTGCGAAGATGCCCTCACCATGGGTTATTGATTTGGCTACAGGTTAAAACGTTCCATAATGGCCTTAATCCTTCGAGTCGGTAGATGATTGATGCAGCTACTGGAGCAACTATCAATAATAAGATACTTGAGGCGGGTTACAAATTTATTGAGGAGATTTCACTGACTAACTATCAATGGCAAGTCATGAGGACAAAGCCAATGAAAACAGCCGGCATTTATAACGTCGATTCGGTCACCATGCTCTCTAATTAGGTAGAACTCTTGAATAAGAAAATTGATGGTTTTCTTAGTTCTTCACAGGTTCACCCAGTAATACAGTGCGAAGCAAATAGAGGTGGATCGAGCAATTCAGAATACCCACCTTATGGCCACAACATGGAGAATGAGTAGTTAAATTATATGGGTAATAATCCTTGATCTCAAAACAATCCTTATAGGAATACTTACAATGCAAGTTGGAGGAATCACCCAAATTTTGCAGGGGGAGGCCAAGGAAATCAGAAACCACCACCCCCTCTAGGCTTTCAGCAACCACCATACCAGCAGGAGAAAAAGCCGAACCTTGAAGAGATGCTAACAAAATTCATTTCGGTGTCAGAGACTCATTTTCAGAATATCGAGACGACACTCAAAAATTAACAAGCATCTATCCAAGGGCTCGAAACTCAAATTGGACAACTGGCTAAGATGATTTCAGAAAGAGCACCAGGAAATCTACCTAGTAACACCGAACCTAATCCAAAAGCACATGTGAAAGCAGTTACACTGAGGAGTGGGAAAGTGTTACCTGAATCAGAAAAGAAGTCACAACAAGAAGCTGATAGAAGCAAAAGAGAGGAGGTAAAACCCAAAAGCAATGACAATCCGATGCCGAAGGAATATAAACCACCAATTCCATACCCAGAAAAGTTAAAGAAAGACCGTATGGATTCACAATTTGGTAAATTCCTTGAACTTTTTAAACAACTACATATTAACTTACCTTTTGTTGAAGCTATATCGCAGATGCCTACATACACAAAATTTTTAAAAGAGCTCCTCACAAACAAAAGGAAGTTTGAAGACCTATCTACAGTGGAACTTAATGAGAAATGTTCAACTATACTTCAAAAAAAATTGCCAACCAAACTAAAAGATCCAGGAAGTTTTACTATACCCTGCTTAATTGGCAGTTTTAACATTCATAAGGCACTAGCTGATTTAGGTGCTAGCATTAATTTGATGCCATATAAAATTTTTAAACAATGATCGCGTTATTTCTCGATAGTTTTTAAATATTTATAATTAATCATTCTTGAAACTAACTATTATCGTGATGTAGGCAAGTGTACCTATCGAACAGTAGTATAGTTTTAGCAAGACCGAATTGTCGAATCCAAAGGAACTAAAAGTACTAGTAATGATTGTCTTTTTATTATCTAATCTAAGAATAAGGAGGTTTTGTTTCAACTAAATATTAACTAATCTAAGAATTCACAATGAATGGAATTGGGGAATTGTTTTTGGGAAAATCGATTAAATTAAGACAATACCTAAGGAAAAATCCACCTAGACTGTACTTGTTATTCTGGCTCTAAATCGGACCATTTATTCATTTAACTTGTTCCGTGGAGATCCCTAGGTTATGTTATTATCCCTATTAAAGACTAACAACGTCTAACCCCTAGATTGAATAATTGAGACTTTTCTCTAATTATTACCCTAGGGTTGCATTAACTCGATCTATGGATCCCCTTATTAGGTTTCACCCTAATCCGGTGAAATCTTGTCACCCTATGTCTAAGCGCGCAAACAACTCCGCTTAATTATGACAAAAGTACTCTTAGACAGGGTCTATTCCTCCTCTAAATAAGAGCTTATCTTGAATCAATATCTTGGGATATCAAAACAAGAATTAAGAACATATAATTAAGAATAAGTTAAATATTTATCATACAATTCAAAAAATAATAACAAGATTCATCTTAGGTTTCATTCCCCTTAGGTATTTATGGAATTTAGTTCATAACTAAATAAGAAAACATCTCAGAATAATAAAAAATACAAAACATAAAGAAAACTCAAAACTCCTGAAGGGGAAATTGAGGAGAGATCTTCAGTCTTGATGATGGATCCCGCTTTTGAGATGGATCAATTGGCTTCCTTGGAGTAATTTCTTACTCCCTCCCTGTGTGTCCCTCTTTCTTCCTCCTCTAGGGTGTATTTATAGGCTTTGGAATGCCTAAGAGCCCTCAAGATTAGCCTTTTTCGAATTGGACTCAACTTAGGCTCGGCAGGGACACGCCCGTGTGACATGCCCTTGTGATACGCCCGTGTGAATCGTGCTTTGAATCTGCCAAATTGACATGGTTGTGTGGTCTGCCCGTGTAAGGAAGTCCAGGTCGTGTTGACTTTGTACTTTGGCCCATTTTCTCCATTTTTGGCCTGTTTCTCGTTCATTTTGCTCTCCTATGCTCTCCTAAGTATAAAACATGAAATTAAAGCATTAGGAGCATCGAATTCACCAATTCTAAGGGAAAATCATCCATAAATGCTTTAAACATGGGGTAAAAATATGTGTAAATTACAATTTATCAAATACCCCCACACTTAAGCATTTGCTTGTCAAGCAAAATTCTCAACTCATAATCAAAATAAATTCTTCTCAAGTTATAATTTCTATCGATAATATCTCAAAATAATCCATAGGTAATCATACATTGAGAATTCAACTAAAAGAACATCACAATTTCAATCATTCCAAGTTGAGCATTTTATTCCGCAAACATAGGTGTCTCCGCTTGTCTAGGTAATTACCTTGTATTCAAAATGTCACAGAGTTTTACATCCTCACTACAGATTCACTCAAATCACTCGAGGTGTTTAAGGATAATAAATGAAGCACTTAATAGTCAATAATGAAAAGTCATTACTATAGGCTTGCATGAAAATCAAATCTCCACCATTATAATTTGAGATGATACATCAATCAAAAGGTCTTTAGAGGGTTGTAATGAGGCTTGGTTAGGGGTGTGGTTACAAGCTGTAAGAAAGGGTTAGAATCGAGATTGACTTGAAAAATTTGCCTAACTAGAAAATTAGCTAGTCATCAATTGCGTACAACAGAGCTTTTTCTCAGAATATGGAATTTAACTTCTTTAGCTCAGAAGATTACAAGTATTAAGATGCATACACATTTTTTTTCTTTTAAGAACAAGTTAAATAACATAGACTAACTATTAAGAACAAGACATAGCTAAGCAATTTATTCAACTCAAATCTCGACAAAAATAGGGATCAAATTAATTTAGGGGATTTCAACAATAATGGGTTAAGGGTTAATATTAAGGGTAATACAAGAAATGGCTTGTTAGCTCAACGGGGTTTACTAAGGTTAATCATGGAGGTAGGCTTTTCATGGCATGAGTGGGTTAATCCTAAGTGCCTTTCTCATTTTGACATATCAAATCAAATGGTGTGGTCTTTACATGCATAATCAAGCAAGTTCTAGAATAACAGTTTAATACTAATGTACTTAAAGAAATAATAAAAGTGAGCATGAAAGAATTAATAGATGCTCAAAAGGCTCAAGAATCTCACAAAAATTATGGCTTTTTGATGTTTAAAACTTGTGAATTCTGACTCAAAGTAATACCTAAACTTTGGGGAAACAACCTAAAATTTTAAATTCTTAAAAGTCAACTTATCATGCTTGATTCTCTAATGTCTTGAAGTTTAAACAATCAATGCATAAATGCCTATGTTTTAATTCAAGATATATTAATCAACGTCATAAATCAATCAAAATTTATCCTAAATACGATATGAGAGCTTTTCAAGAGAACAAGGCAGTCATTCAGGGCTTTTCTGATAATGAAATAAATACCCCCCACACTTAAGATGTACATTGCCCTCAATGTACAAAGATAGATATTAGAATATAAAAATAAGATAGGGAGAAAAGTGAAACTTCCTGTATGATGAATTCCTCGAACTGGAGTTTTGGAGAGTAATCAGTGCAAGAGTGGAGAAGGATACTCCAACGGTGGTAGAGGTTCATTAGTCCATAAGTCCTGCGCCAAAAGAATATTATATCTAGTGGTAGCTATGGTCGTGGTCGATCAGGACATGGCAGTCTTGGGGAACCTTTCCCAGTGGAGTTTGTAGTTCCTATGCAATAATGAGCTTAAGAGCTCTATATAACTGTGATAGAATCAGGAACTTTTCAGGGGATACTAGGAAGAATAATTACTCATAAAGAAATAACCAAAATTGATAATTAAAAATAAAATTATAAAATCAAATAAAAATAAAAAGTAGTTTTAATAAAAATTAAAAAACATAAAATAATAACTAAATGTTTTTAAAAATCTTCATCGCTGGATGGTTCGCGAGGTGGGGCTGGCGATGAGATGTGGAGGTGCTGACAGATATACTGTAGAGTAGCATCAATGTTGTCAAATCGTTGAAAACACTGCTGCTCGAATCGAGTGAGGCTCTCAGAGATGTTAGCATATGAAGCTGTCGTATGAACTGGACGAGAGGGTGGTGGTGGCTGAGTCGGTAGGCCCTTGTGCTGTGGAGGGACATCATTAGGAATGTCCTCGTAGGCCTCCTCCTTGGTAGATTGGGCGAGACGATATTGAGAAGGGTAGGTTCCTCGGCACTTTTCGATCATCCTTATGCTAAGCATGCTCAAGATGCCTTGTGGAGACATCTTTCCAATGAAAGTTAAGGGTGATTTTTGGGCTGCGGTGCTGAGGAGCCCAAAGTGTCGAGCCAATCGAGTAACATAGGGGCCAATGGAGATGACCCCCTTCCTATGCCACTCTGTCTGGTGCTGAATCGCGAGGGCGATGAAATAGGCACGGTCGATGACGTGCCCGTGCGACATACACCATAAAAAGTAGGCATGTGAGTGTTGACGACGCCAGTGCTCTCTTGTCGTCCTGTAATCTGTGAGCCAAAATAGCGTGTAGGTACCTGAAAGATGGACGGAGAGCGGATGCATTGGAGCGGATGCATTGGAGGGGCTAGGATTGTAGGTGGCCCCACCTAGCACTAGTGCGTCCCAGCACCGTGAAGGAGAACGATGGATGTGGCGGTTGAGAGCATGTAAGTCATTCTCCTCCTTGAATTCCTCCATATATAAACCCAGCGTCATACCGAATTCTGGGACGCTGAGCTGGCGGAATAATCCACCTAGGCTAAATTGGACTGTGCCGGGATCATCGTAGTTCGTCATTACAGTTTGAAGATGGAACGTTGAGCATAGTTCCATCGTGATCTCGAGGTATGTTGGCTCAATGATCCCAAAGAAGAGCTCCTAAGGGTCGGTGGTTAGGAGGGCCCAAATAGCTTTAGCCAACTGAACTTGTTCTACTACAACCCAGTCGATGTAGTGACCTGCAATTAAAGGTCGGGCCCGAAGTATTTGGAATAGTTCTTCTTGGGGCCCGATGGGGAACCTCAGGAAAGGGTGACGAACTTTCGCGGTAGGACCCGAAGAAGATGATGCTCCCTTTTTTTCTTTGAAGCAGGGATAGCGGCCTTTTTACCACGTGAAGATGGCATGGTAACTGCGATTAGAATCATCAAGTCATCTTAATGAGTGATCACAGTAAAACGACGACAAATTTTAAATAGAAATCATAATTTCAGGCCACAACTACTAAAACTAACTAAAATAATAAGCTCAATGGCATACTTTTGTGCCACTAGCATGGTGATATGAGTAAAAATGGTAAAGAATTTAATAAAAATATATAGACCATACATTTAGCACATGGCATGGGTTGTAATGGTAAATGACAAGAAGCAATTGAAAATTATGAATATTGATTTAGAAAAAGTGAATAAGGCATGAGAGTTTCATAAAAATATGTCATGTGGAATGAATGATAACTAATCTAAAAGAAATGAAACTTGAATGATAACATAGTGTGAGATACATGAAGATTATAGCATTAAAAATGAATGGAGTTAAAGAGAAAAGAGTGAACAAATGCTAAAGAATGGAAGAATAATCGTCAGGAATGAAGTTGGAAGTGGCGCACGGGTGTGGCAAGGAGGCCGTGTGGACTTGCAGCAGTTAGGGATAGGATTTTTGAGTGGGCAAGACAATGAATAGTGCAGAGTATTTATAGATTTTAGGGCACACGACCAGGTATCATGCCCGTGTTCCCCAATTTCAGCCCGTGTGATTCTCGAATTTTGAATTTGGGCACGTCTAACATTTAGTACACGCCCGTGTTCCTTGGGCATATGGGTGTACACGACCGCGCTGCACGGTCGTGTTTGGCATTGTTCGCTTCTCCCACGCCCATGTATGTAGACCCACGCCTGTGTCAATCTAATAGGTTCGACCACTGGTGCTAGACATGGGCGTGTCATGAGCCCGTGCTGTTTTAACAGGTCCACCCATGGTTCTTCCACACGGCCATGTCGCACGGCCATGGTGTTTTATCGCAGCCCGTGTTTGGGAAAATCGTTGCCCTATTTTCACATGGCCCTAAGCACACCCATGCTCTTGGCTGCGTCTCTGTGGAAAACCTGTATTAAAATGATCCGTTAGTAAGTTAGGTGTTGAAGACTAAATTTTAAAGAAATTAATACAGTTAGTGCTCGGGTTGCCTCCAGAGAAGAGCTTATTTATAGTCTAAGCTCGACTTACCTCTCTGTTGAATGATCATGATGGTTTGAGGAGTTTATACTCCTCATTCCTGCTGTCAATCTCATCAAAATAAGGTTTTAAATGGGTGTTGTTTACCCTTAAAAGTGTCGAACTTGGGATGACTCACCTCGACTGTACCAAATGGGAAAATGCTGAGTACCGTAAGAGGGATTTCTTCATTCGGTGTGGTAGTGACAATGCGGGGATCTGCGGCATCTAAAAAGACCCGATCTCCAACCTTAAGTTGATTTGAAAAGGTATTGAGCCCGTCCTGGCGTAGTTTTGGTTCACCATGTGTTCTCTGTTTATGCGTCTGCCATTCATCTATCTCCCCGATTTGTAACCTTTGATCTTCACGAACAGGTCCTCTACTATTGCTTGAGAATGACTCATGTGCTTCCTTCAGACTCATTTCCTACAAGTAGGTTGTACCATATTATCAGTTTTAGTAGAATGGGTTAAACGATCACCTTCAATTTTTGATGTGTTGCCAGAATTGCGAGCTTGAAGAGTGATTGTTTCATCTCCCACACGGAGTGTGAGTTCACCTATGCCAACATCAATAATCATTTTAGCAGTTGCTAAAAAGGGCCTTCCAAGAATTAAAGGAGTGTTGCTATCCTCCTTTATGTCTAGAACAATAAAGTCAACGGGAAATATAAATTTATTGGTTTTAACTAGCACATCTTCAATAATACCCCTAGGGAATCTTATAGTTTTATATGCTAATTGTATGCTCATCCTAGTCTGTTTGGGTTTCCCGAGACGTAGTTGCTTAAATATTTTGTAAGGCATGACATTGATTGTAACACCCCGAACCCGAAACCGACACCGGAGTCGAACACGAGGTGTTAACTGACTTTAACCCCTTATAAAGTTTATTTTCCTGACACTACACAATCTGTGTACTAGTCGTTTTAAAAAATCATATCTTGAGTTTTGTAACTCGAAAATCAGTTTCGTAATTTTTCCCAGAAACTAGACTCATGTGCCCATCTATGTATTTTTTTCTAGAATTTTTGGTCGGGCCAATTAGTACAGTTTATTAGTCAAAGTCTCCCATGTTGCAGGGGTCGACTACACTGACCTTTTCCCATTACGACTTGGATATCTCCCTGCACGGGGCTTCAATACTGATGCCGTTTGTTTCTATGAAAACTAGACTCAGAGAGGAATCTGTACATATATGGTACGACCCCTAATTATCTCTGGTTAATTTATAATGAATTTCCAAAGTCGGAGCAGGGAATCCAGAAACCGTTCTGGCCCTGTCCCACAAAATCTGATTATCACTTAATATACTGGCTTCCTCATGAAAACAGACTCATCGAGCTTCGATTACATAATTTATTCATCAATTAATTCCACTCCTACTATTTTTAGTGATTTTTCAATCTCATGACACTGCTGCTGCCAGCATCTGTTACGAAAGTAACTAGGTCCATTTCATGCCTACCCTTGATCCAACTCAATCGAACATTCGTGCCATTTTCGCATGGCTTAAAGTTTACATGCCAAAGTTCAAACACAATGTAATAGCTTATACATGCCAAAATGTTCTTCTAAGCCAACTAAGAAGAAAGTACCAAAACTTGCTATCCGGTGTGATGACTTCGATGACGGCCTGACCCCGCAAAAATAGATGAGTCCAAGCAACCTATAATGGGTGACAAGGAAACACCGAGTGAGTTTATAACTCAATAAGTCATAAGCAATGCACTACCATCCATTAATAACATTATCACAAGAGGAAACAAAATGGAACGAGACAATTTACTCCATCCATACCGAACCATACCATAGTTCCTCCAACCTATCGATTCAGTTTCATATCAATTCATGCAATCACATTCCATATACTCATCAATAGGACATTGAAGCATTTTCATAAATCAATTTATTTTCGTTACAATCAAATGACTAAACGGCCTTTCACCCATCCTACGATAAATTTTATGTACGTGACTTCAAGTATATTTGTCACATAGGTTCAAACTTACCGAGCTCAACACCAAGTATAAGCATAGCACCTATTAGCCATGTACTCAAGACACTTACCCGATCCGCTGTCCGCGATCGACTCAATAGTGTCGCACACATAGTGTCCATAATGATTCACGAATGTATATTGAGTCCGCACACTCAGTGCTATATAATCAACTCGCACACTTAGTGCTACGTAATCAAATCGCACACTTAGTGCTACATAGTCAAACTCGCACACTTAGTGCCGCATGGTCAATTCGCACACTTAGTGCATCATATTCATTTCGCACACTTAGTGCAACATAGTCAAATCGCACACTTAGTGCTGTACAATTTAATCCCGCGCACTTAGCGCCAATCTCATGGTCATAAATGGTTATACCCGCACGTTTAGTGCCGAGATCAACAACTCAGTACATCTTACCTCTTTTCTTTTCATTCAACAATTTCATCATCACATACGTACATGCATATATATATATGTATATTTATTCATTCCATTCAGCACCAATACATAAACATTATGACCATTTGAAATAATACCAACTACATGCTTAATGACTTACCTTGTGTTGGGTAAGACGGTTCCAACTCGGCTACTCAGTGATCTTTTCTTTGCCTTTGCTTGATTCTCCTCCTTTAGCTCCTTGAGCTTAATCAATAATTCACTAGTTTAACCATCTTGTTAAACATTCATAATTCAATTACACATGCTTATGTATGTTTGTATATTCGGCAACCATCCTCACTAATTACTCATGTTGATGGCCGAATGGATGTATGTGTGTACAATGTCAACTATAACATCATGTAATTCCACATATGACTACATTTCTTAAGTTCCACATCTTAATGCCCATTATACATAATCAAATTTAACATCATATATATATTTACTCATGTGGCCGAATATACATACTCCATATAATATCAAGTACTCACTTTAAGTATATTGCCGAATATACTTAATCATACACACACCTAACCAAAATAATTTCTAAATCTTTATATCATTTATAATACATCTAATTATCCTTTTTCACATTATCAACTCAATCACATACATTATTTACTATAACATCTTTACATTCGGCATTGGTGTCAACCATAGTAGCCGATTCTTCCTACTTTGTACCCATGCATCTATTAATCCTTAGTTGGTTCAAGCACTTCACACACTAGGATTCATCAAATTTTTAACAAGAAATAAAATCTCTAATCCTCAAACTACCATGGCCGAACCTTCATGGAGTTGCTAAGACTCCTCATTTCTACTTCTCACACACTCTCACATCCAAACCCTTTTATTAAACACCCAAAGTCAACCATCTCCTTACCTCATCGCCAAAGACATAAAATACCAACCAAGAACGTAACATTCATGGCCGAATGTCATCTCCATCATTTAACAAAGTTTGAACCATGGCTAGGTAGATTTTGAACTTACAACTTAAAATATACATGAATCTCAAAGAATAACATTAAACATACCTCAATCTAGTTACATGCATGGCCAAACTTCCTCCTAATCCTCTTCCTTAGGATTTTCGGTCAAAAGAGGTTGAAAAAGGATGAACAAAACCTTTCTTTCCTTCCTTTAGCTCACGGCAATGGGGTGTATGCATGAGACCATTATTATTTTTTTTTCTTTTTTTTTTCATCACCCTTCCTTTCATTATTTAATTATCATGCTTATTATTTATTTTCCTTACCATACATCACTAACACAACATGTTGGTGACATGTTTCCACCCATAGCATGGCCGGCCACTACATATTAGGGAGGGGGAATTTGACATGCAAGTCCCCTTTTTCTTCCACATGCACTAATAGGTCCTCATGCATTGACCTATCACATTTTAAAATTTTCTCATATAAGTCCTATTGACTAAATTCACATGCAATCGACTAAATCGAAGCTTGAAATTTTCACACATTCATGATTACATATTCTAGACAATAAACATCACATTCAAAACTTTCGGTGACTCGGTTTAGCGGTCCCGAAACCACTTCCCGACTAGGGTCAATTTTGGGCTGTCACAACTCTCCCTCACTTAAGAAATTTTCGTCCTCGAAAATCTTACCGGTAAATAGGTTTGGATATCGTTCTTTCATCGAGCTCTCGGGTTCCCAGGTTGCTTCCTCGATCCCGTGTTTGAGCCACAACACCTTAACCAACGGAACCCTTTTATTTCGCAACTTTTTCACTTCACGAGCTAGGATACGAATCGGTTCTTCTTCATAGCTCAAGTCAGATTGAATTTCAACTTCTGAGGGATTAATCACATGTGACGGATCGGATCTATAACGTCGAAGCATTGAAACATGGAAGACATCGTGCATCCTTTCAAGTTCAGGGGGTAAAATCAATCTATATGCAACCGGCCCCACTCGTTCAGAAATTTCGTACGGCCCAATGAATCTCGGGCTCAACTTGCCTTACGGCCAAATCTGAGTACCTTCTTCCAAGGTGACACTTTAAGAAACACTTTATCTCCCACCTGATATTCAATGTCCTTTCGTTTTAAATCCGCATACGATTTTTGACGATCTGTGGCTACCTTCAGACTTTCGCGGATTACCTTTACTTTTTGTTCGGCATCTTTAATCAAATCAACTCCGAAAATTTTACTTTCACCAAGCTCGGTCCAAAACAATGGCGTACGGCATTTACGACCGTACAAAGCCTCATAAGGTGCCATCTTAATACTTGATTGAAAACTATTGTTGTAAGCGAATTCAATCAAAGGTAAATACCGTTCCCATGAACTACTGAACTCGAGGATGCAACATCTCAACATATCCTCAAGTATCTGAATTATCCGCTCGGATTGACCATCGGTTTGGGGGTGAAAAACGGTGCTAAAATGCAGCTTGGTACCCAAAGCTTCTTGCAATTTCTTCCAAAATCGTGAGGTGAATCTCGGATCTCTATCCGACACGATAGAAATAGGTACTCCATGTAATCTCACAATCTGAGAGACATACAATTCGGCTAGTTTATCCAATGAAAGATCCGTACACACGGGGATAAAGTGAGCCGACTTAGTCAGCCTATCAACAACAACCCAAATCGCATCCTTCTTACTTGCGGACAATGGCAGTCCGGACACAAAGTCCATTGTGACTCGGTCCCATTTCCACTCAGGTATCATGATCGGCTGAAGTAACCCTGAAGGCACTTGATGTTCCGCTTTCACTTGTTGACATATTAAACATCTCGAAACAAAGTCGGAGATGTCTCGTTTCATACCATGCCACCAAAACTGACGTTTCAAGTCGTTGTACATTTTCGTGCTCCCGGGTGAATTGACATTCGGCTACAATGGGCTTCGTTCAGAATCATCGGAATGAGTTCCGAATTCCTTGGAACACACAAACGACTTCTAAACCTCAAACAACCATCATCATCAATCTGAAACTCCGATTCCTTGTTCGGAACACACTCAGCTCGTTTTGCAACCAATTCATCATCGACTTTCTGAGCTTCACGAATTTGATGAGTCAATAATGGTTTGGCTTTTAATTCAGCTACTAATACATTGTCAGGTAGAACAGACAAGTGTACATTCATCGCTCGCAAAGCAAACAGTGATTTCCGGCTTAAGGCGTCCGCAACCACATTAGCCTTTCCCGGGTGGTAATCAATGACAAGCCCGTAATCTTTCAACAACTCAAGCCAACGTCTTTGTCGCAGATTCAAGTCTCGTTGAGTCATCAATATTTGAGACTTTTGTGATCCGAAAACACATGGCACTTTTCACCAAACAAATAATGTTGCCATATTTTCAATGCAAACACAATGGCGACTAGTTCGAGATCATGGGTCGGATAATTTCTCTCGTGTGGCTTCAATTGTCTCGACGCATAGGCCACAACTCGACCTTCTTGCATCAATACGCAACCCAACCCAAGTAGGGATGCGTCACTATAAATGACAAACTCTTTACCCGATTCGGGTTGCACCAAAATTGGAGCTTCAGTCAAATGAGTTTTCAGTTGATTGAAGCTTTTCTGACATTTCTCTGTCCATTCGAACTTAACATCCTTTTGAAGTAACTTCGTCATTGGTGTGGCTATCATCGAGAAACCTTTGACAAATCGTCGGTAATAACCGGCGAGCCCTAGAAAGCTCCGGACTTTGGTAACATTTCTCGGAGGCTTCCAGTTAAGTATGGCTGAAATTTTGCTTGGGTCAACTCGAATACCCGATGCGGATACCACATGACCCAAGAAGCTAACCTCTCTTAACCAGAACTCACACTTACTGAACTTAGCATATAACTGCTTATCCCGCAAAATTTGCAACACTAGCCTCAGATGCTCAGCATGTTCGGTCTCATCTCTTGAATAGACCAAGATGTCATCAATAAACACAACTACGAACTGATCCAAATACGGCCTGAAGATCCGATTCATCAAATCCATAAACACCGCAGGGGCATTAGTGAGCCCAAACGGCATCACTAAGAACTCGTAGTGACCGTACCTCGTTCTGAAAGCAGTTTTGGGTACGTCCGAATCTCGAATCCGCAACTGATAATAACCCGATCTCAAATCTATCTTTGAAAACACCGATGCTCCCTTTAATTGATCGAACAGATCATCAATACGCGGTAACGGATACTTATTCTTTATCGTCACTTTATTCAGTTGACGATAGTCAATGCACAACCTCATGGTTCCGTCCTTCTTTTTCACGAACAATACTGGTGCACACCAAGGTGAGAAACTCGGTCGAGCGAAACCTCTATCCGTCAATTCTTGCAACTGAGCTTTCAACTCTTTTAAATCGGTTAGTGCCATACGATACGGAGCGATCGAAATTGGCGTAGTTCCAGGTACAAGCTCAATACCAACTCTACCTCCCGAACAGGTGCAAACCCGGTAACTCTTCAGGAAAAACATCCGGGTATTCACAAACCACCGGCACCGATTCGGGTTCTTTTCTAACTCCTTGTCATCAAGTACATACGCGAGGTATGCTTCGCACCCTTCCTTACATATTTCTGGGCCAACATTGCTGATATTACAGCTGGAAACCCCTTAAGTCCGCAGACTCAACTCGGATTATTTCGTTATTTGCGCACCTCAATCGATAGTCTTGCTTTTGCAATTCACAACCGCATCATGCGCGGTTAACCAATCCAAACCAAGAATAACATCAAACTCGTCGAAAGGCAAAAGCATCAAATCGGCCGGAAAACAGGATTCTCGGATTATTAGAGGGCATCTCTTACACACTTTATCAACAAGTACGCATTGACCCAAAGGGTTTGATACTCGAATTACGAGCTCAGTAGACTCAACAGGTAGAGTCTTACTGGTTGCTAAGGTTTCGCATACATATGAATGAGTAGAACCAGGGTCAATCAATGCAATCACATTAGTATCAAAGAGAGTGAAGGTACCAGTGATGACGTCGGGGGAGGATGCCTCCTCTCGTGCGCGAATGGCATATGCTCTAGCAGGAGTACGGTTCTCGGCTCGATCGGCCGTATCAGAGGCCCCTCTGACTACCACCCCTGCCTCCTAAAATTCTCGTGGTCTACCTCTAGATGTCACTCCACTAGGTCTTGCACCTTGAATCTTATTCTTCTCATCCAGCTCCGTGCAATCTCTAATGAAGTGGTCCTTCGAACCGCATCCGTAACAGGCCCTGCTAGTAGACTTGCCCCAACATTCACCTAGGTGTCGTCTTCCACATTGGGGACATTCAGGATTCTCGTGACGATTATTGCCCACACTAGCTACCGAGTAGCTCGGGAGCCCATCGATGGTCTTGCCCTGATGGAAATTCCGCAGTCGCCCTCGACTTATTAATGTCCTCCTTGAACTTCTTACAGCTGAGAACGGAGCTTTACCCGTCGATCTTTACGATAATCTCTAGCTTCAAATTCAGCCTTCCTCTTCTCCTTTCCAAGTTCTTCCGCCTTGCAGGCTCGTTCGACTAGTGTTACGAATTCTTTTATTTCCAAATACCCATTAGTACTTTAAATCTCATTCAATCCTTCCTCGAATCTTTTGCACATAGCAACCTCATCAGCTACACACTCCCGGGCATACCTACTGAGTCTTACGAATTCTGTTCGTATTCAGATACAGTCATACGGCCTTGCTTGAGTTCCAAGAACTCCTTACGCTTCTGATCAATGAACCGTTGGCTAATAAATTTCTTTCGGAATTCCGTTTGAAAGAAGTCCAAGTTACTCGCTCGTTCGGGACTATGGAAATCAAGGTCCTCCACCAATAGTAGGCTGAGTCTCGCAACAAAGATACAGCACATTTTAGACATTCGTCGGGTGTGCATGACAATTCATCGAACACCCGAATGGTGTTATCAGCCAAACTCGGCCCTTTCGGCATCATCAGTTACTATGCCTTGAACTCCTCG